>NC_057798.1:564880212-565182215 GCF_018294505.1 Triticum aestivum
GCTGGTACTCGAGAAACTTGATGCACTCGTGAGGACCATGGGTGTTGAACGGGTGGTCGGAGGAGTCCGCCGGATGCTCCCCACGGTGCACCGTGGAGTAGAGGAGCGCCTTGATCCACGTCGTGCCGGACTTGGGCAGCGTAGCGACGATGATGTCCGAGGGGCGCGCGGCGAAGCATGCGTCGGCCACCATGGTGCCGACCATTGGAGCCAGGCTGCTGTGCCAGCTATTGTCGTGGCGGTAAAGCTGGTAATTGGAGAGGGCTGGGGAGCACGGCCAGGAGGACACCAAGTTGGTGAACTGCTGGTAGAGCTCTTGGTTGGTTTTCTCATCGCCTTCTTGCGGTGAAAAGATTCGCATGGAGGAGGAAGACATTGTGTTGCAGAGAGAGGCTGTGGTTAAGGTAATTGCAGAAGCATATATAACCATATCTTATCTTAATTAGTATAACTGAAGGGTACAGCTAAATGAATCGGGTGGCTTAAACAATAAACAAAACGTTCGCGTGAACGGCGTGCGCGTTATTCTATTCGAATGCAAACGAAAATGTGGCTGGTACCCGTGATGCTGGCACAGCATTATCTAAGCCCCACTTGGTGTAATCTGCCCGTAATACAGTACAATGATGTCGAGTTTGCCTGAACTTTTGTTAAAAAGTGTAATTCTCAAGCAGATATAAGGGCATTTCTAACCGATCACTTATAACCGGTTTGTGAAGTAAAATTTCTGCTTTACTCCACTAACTGGCACCTAGCCATCACTTATCCGCCGTAAACTTGTACTCCTCTACCCAATCTTCTCTCTAAATATACTCCATGAAAAGGGGTCGGAGTAAAATTTATGCTCTCTGGCCCGCGCGTGCTGGGGGGGGGGGGGGGAACCCTAGCCGCACCCCCTCCGCCCCCTCTTCCCTCCCCTCCTCCGCGCCGCCGCCGGCGAGCTCGGTCGGGCAAAGCCCGGTGGGGGCGGCGGCGGGGCCTTTCCCCCTCTGCTCGTGGTGCGTTGGCGCAGGCGGCGTCTTCGAGCGGTGGCGATGGGCGGCCGCTGGGCGCAGCGGCGCGGCGTGGTGGCTGGCTGCTGGCGGCGCGCCGACGTCTAGGATCTGTGTGCGGCGGGTGGCTGCGGGCCTGCGGCGCTCCCTTCTCGGGAGGTGGCGCGGACTGCCTCCTGCTGGATCCGGCCGGATTTGGCAGTGGGGGTCGGCCGGCGGCGCTTGGCTTCGGTGGTGCGTGCCCGGCGGCTCCGGTGCTTGGAGCTCACCGGGCGACGCGGGTTGGGCGGTGGTCTGGTGTGGCCGTTGCTCCGGCCGGGGGCGGCGGCGTGGGGAGGCCCGACGCATGATGGCGGCCTCCCGGTGTCGTGGCGGCTTCCCGGTGGCTCGGCGGATCTGCCTGCAGCGGCGGCCGGCTTCTCCAGCATCGGCTCATCTGCATTCGGTCCATCTCGGCCTTCACCCCATCTCCTCGGCGCCCGGGCGCTTCTTCCATCGAAGGGCTGTCCCTCTCCCAGCTGCGGTCCACCGCGCGTCTCGCCCCCGGTGCAGCAGGACCGAGCTCGTCTCGCGCACAGTGCAGCAGGACCGAGCTCGTCTTGTGCACGATGCAGCAGGACTGACCTCGCCCCCCTCTCGGTGCTGCAGGACCGAACTCGTCTCGCGCTCGGGGTTGTAGGACGGGTCGATGGATGCCTGTGCTGGCCAGCCTATTGGGTCTCGACGCTGGGGGTCACCCAGGGGTGCGAAAGGTGGGACCTTTTCGCCCGTCTCTTTGGTCGGGGTAGCGGTGGGCCTCGGGTGAGGTGGTGTCAAGGTCTTGGATGCCGGGGCGGCGGCCCTGGAGGCGGTAGCGCGGTGCTCTTTGGCAGAGACCGTGGCTTTGGTGCTGCCTGGTGGCCATGGCCGTGTGGGCGGCGTGGTAGCCGGGGTGTGGCGGTGAGTGTTGGCCGGGGTGAAAACATGTTTTGTCTTCGGACGGACCGGCGGCGGAGAAGCTCGTTCCCTTCTTGAAGGCGTCGACGCGGCGCTCTCGGCACATCGTGCAGCTCCGGGGGAAACTCTGATCCTTGGATCCGGCGGTGGCGGCTCCGGTGTCGTTTCCTTCGTGAAGCCGCCGCCTTGGAGTTCACGGTTCGTCGTATGCGGCTTCATCTCTTCATGGTAGTAGTGCTAGGGGTGGTGTTGTTGCGCTCAACACCTTTGTTCCTTGCCTTGGGTGTGTGTGTGGTGGTGGCGTGCGTTTGTATCGGGTGATGTGGATCTTTGCTTTATATATAAAGCGGGGTGGAAGCCTTTTTCGGTAAATTTATGCTCTCTCTCGCCTCCCCCTATTGTTCCTGCACGCCGCCACCCGCCGCTACTCCCCCACGCAGTGGCATCGCCCTCTACTGCTCCCCGCACACCGCCATCGCCTGCCGCTGCTCTCCCGCGCGATGCTGCTACTGGCGTGGCTGTGGGTAGGACTATTGCCCGCGGAGAGGCTGTAGTATTGAATCTCAACGCTGCCGTCGAAGGGGAGCTCGAGGCCGAGGTCCCTGCTTGCACACAACTCCTCCATGTACATCGCGACGCTTGGCGAACGAGTGGTGGTGCAGGAAGGAGGAGGCGCACAAGGACGAGGACCCGCCGGGATGCTTCCCCACTGCAAACACCATGGGGGTGTCGACGTCGGGGGTGCAGCCGTTGCGCTCGTGCCAGCTCTTCTTCATCTCCCACATGCGGTGCACCCACGCCTCCCACACCGCTGATGCCGCTGGACCCCGTTGAAACTGCTTCGCCACGGCTGCGCCGACCCGCGTGTTGGGGAACGCAGCAATTTCAAAAAAAATCGTACGATCACGCATAATCTATCTAGGTGATGCATAGCAACGAGAGGGAAGAGTGTTGTCTACGTACCCTCGTAGACCGAAAGCGGAAGCATTATGATAAAGTGGTTGATGTAGTCGTACGTCTTCACGATCCGACCGATCCTAGCACCGAAGGTACAGCACCTCCGTGATCTGCACATGTTCAGCTCGGTGACGTCCCACGAACTCTAGATCCAGCTGAGGTCGAGGGAGAGTTTCGTCAGCATGGCGACGTGTTGATGGTGATGATGAAGTTACCGGCGCAGGGCTTCTACGACGTTATGACCGAGGTGGAAATCCGTGGAGGGGGCACCGCACACAGCTAAACAATCAACTTGTCTGTTCTAGGGTGCCCCCTGCCCCCGTATATAAAGAAGCAAGGGGGAAGCCGACCGGCCCTCCTAGGGCGCGCCCCCAGTAGGGGATTCCTACTAGGACTCCCAGTCCTAGTAGGTTTCCACCTAAAGGGACAGAGGGGGAAGGAAGGAGAAGGAGAGGGGGAAGGAAAGGGGGGTGCCGCCCCCTTCCTTGTCCTATTCTGACTCAAGGGGACGGGGCGCGCGGCCTGCCCTGGTCGCTCTCTCTCTCTCCCCACTAAGGCCCATCGAGGCCCATTAGTTCCCCTGGGGGGGTTCTGATAACCCTCCGGCACTCCGGTTTTATCCGAAACTTCTCCGGAACACTTCCGGTGTCCAAATATAGTCGTTCAGTATATCAATCTTTATGTATCGACCATTTTGAGACTCCTCGTCATGTCTGTGATCACATCCGGGACTCCGAACAACCTTTGGTACATCATATCACATAAACTCATAATACCAATCGTCATCGAACGTTAAGCGTGCGGACCCTACGGGTTCGAGAACTATGTAGACATACCCTAGGCACATCTCCGATCAATAACCAATAGTGGAACCTGGATGCTCATATTGGTTCCTACATATTCTACGAAGATCTTTATTAGTCAAACCGCATACAACAGACGTTGTTCCCTTTGTCATCGGTATGTTACTTGCCCGAGATTCGATCATCGGTATCTCAGTACCTAGATCAATCTCGTTACCGGCAAGTCTCTTTACTCGTTCCGTAATACTTCATCCCGCAACTAACTCATTAGTCATAATGCTTGCAAGGCTTATAGTGATGAGTATTACCGAGAAGGCCCAGAGATACCTCTCTGAAACACGGAGTGACAATCCTAATCTCAATCTATGCCAACCCAAAAAACACCTTCGGAGACACCTGTAGAGCACCATTATAATCACCCATTTATGTTGTGACGTTTGGTAGCACACAAACTGTTCCTCCGGTATTCGGGAGTTGTTGGAGATCGTTGCAGAAAATAAAAAAATTCTACGTATCACCAAGATCAATCTATGGAGCAACTAGCAACAAGATAGAGGGGAGTGCATCTTCATACCCTTGAAGACCGCGAGACAGAAGTGTTGCAAGAACGCGGATGAGGGAGTCGTACTCGAAGCGATTCAGATCGCGGTGGATTCTGATCTTAGCGCCAAAAAACGGCACCTCCGCGTTCAACACACGTGCAGCCCGGTGACGTCTCCCGCACCTTGATCTAGGAAGGAGGAGGGAGAGGTTGAGGAAGAGGGACTCCAACAGCAGCACGACGGAGTGGTGGTGATGGAGCGACAGTACTCCGGCAGGGCTTCGCCAAGCTCTTGCGGAGGAAGAGAAGTGTTGGGGAGGGGATGGGCTGCGCCTTGGATGTGTTGTTGCAGCCCTCCCCTCGCCCCTCTATTTATAGGAGGAGGCGGAAGGGGCCCGGCCTAATCTAGATGAGATCTAGAGGGGGGCGGCCAAGGGGAGGGGGCTTGCCCCCCAAGCAAGGGGGGCGCCCCCCTTAGGGTTTCCCCCCAACCCTAGGCGCATGGGCCCAAGGGGGGTGGCGCCCAGCCCTCTAAGGGCTGGTTCCCTTCCCTCTACAGCCCAGGAGGCCCTCCGGGAGAGGTGGCCCCTCCCGGTGGACCCTCGGAACCCTTCCGGTGGCCCCGATACAATACTGGTATGCCCCTGAACTTTTCCGGTGACCGTATGACAACTTACCAAATATAAATCTTCACCTTTGGACCATTCTGGAACTCCTCGTGACGTCCAGGATCTCATCCGGGACTCCGAACAACATTCGGTAATCACATACAAGTCTTCCTAATAACCCTAGCGTGATCGAACCTTAAGTGTGTAGACCCTACGGGTTTGGGAATCACGCAGACATGACCGAGACAGTTCTCCGGCCAATAACCAACAGCGGGATCTGGATACCCATGTTGGCTCCCACATGTTCCACGATGATCTCATCGGATGAACCATGATGTTGAGGATTCAAGTAATCCGGTATGCAATTCCCTTTATCAATCGGTACGTTACTTGCCCGAGATTCGATCGTCGGTATCCTAATACCTCGTTCAATCTCGTTACCGGGAAGTCACTTTACTGGTTACATAATGCATGATCCCGTGACTAACCACTTAGTCACATTAAGCTCATTATGATGATGCATTACCAAGTGGGCCCAGAGATACCTCTCTGTCATACAGAGTGAAAAATCCCAGTCTCGATTCGTGCCAACCCAACAGACACTTTCGGAGATACCTGTAGTGCACCTTTATAGTCACCCAGTCATGTTGTGACGGTTGGTACACCCAAAGCACTCCTACGGTATCCGGGAGTTACACAATCTCATGTTCTAAGGAACTGATACTTGACAATCAAAAAGCTCTAGCAAACGAACTACACGATCTTGTGCTATGCTTAAGGTTGGGTCTTGTCCATCACATCATTCTCCTAATGATGTGATCCGTTATCAATGACATCCAATGTCCATAGTCAGGAAACCATGACCATCTGTTGATCATCGAGTTAGTCAACTAGAGGCTCACTAGGGACATGTTGTGGTCTATGTATTCACACATGTATCATGGTTTCCGGTCAATACAGTTATAGCATGAATAATAGACAATTATCACGAACAAGGAAATATAGTAATAATCATTCTATTATTGCCACTAGGGCATATTTCCAACAGTCTCCCACTTGCTCTAGAGTCAATAATCTAGTTACACTGTGATCGATCAAACACCCATAGAGTTCTGGTGTTGATCATGTTTTGCTCGCGGAAGAGGTTTAGTCAACGGATCTGCGACATTCAGATCCGTATGCACTTTGCAAATATCTATGTCTCCATCTTGAACATTTTCACGAATGGAGTTGAAGCGATGCTTGATGTGCCTGGTCTTCTTGTGAAACTTGGGCTCCTTGGCAAGGGCAATAGCTCCAGTGTTGTCACAGAAGAGAGTGATCGGCCCCGACGCATTGGGAAAACTCCTAGGTCGGTGATGAACTCCTTCATCCAGATTGCTTCATGCGCTGCCTCCGAGGCTGCCATGTACTCTGCTTCACATGTAGATCCCGCCATGACGCTTTGCTTGCTGCTGCACCAGCTTAGTACCCCACCATTCAAAATATACACGTATCCGGTTTTTGACTTGGAGTCATCCAGATCTGTGTCGAATCTAGCATCGACGTAACCCTTTACGACGAGCTCTTCGTCACCTCCATAAACGAGAAACATATCCTTAGTCCTTTTTAGGTACTTCAGGATATTCTTGACCGCTGTCTAGTGTTCCATGCCGGGATTACTTTGGTGCCTAGCTACCAAACTCACGGCAAGGTTTACATCAGGTCTGGTACACAGCATGGCATACATAATAGACCCTATGGCCGAGGCATAGGGGATGACACTCATCTTTTCTCTATCTTCTGCCGTGGTCGGGGATTGAGCCGAGCTCAATTTCACACCTTGCAACACAGGCAAGAACCCCTTCTTGGACTGATCCATATTGAACTCCTTCAATATCTTATCAAGGTATGTGCTTTGTGAAAGACCTATGAGGCGTCTCGATCTATCTCTATAGATCTTGATGCCTAATATATAAGCAGCTTCTCCAAGGTCCTTCATTGAAAAACACTTATTGAAGTAGGCCTTTATGCTGTCCAAAAGTTCTATATCATTTCCCATCAAAAGTATGTCATCCACATATAATATGAGAAATGCTACAGAGCTCCCACTCACTTTTTTATAAATGCAGGCTTCTCCATAAGTCTGCATAAACCCAAACGCTTTGATCATTTCATCAAAGTGAATGTTCCAACTCCGAGATGCTTGCACCTGCCCATAAATGGATCGCTGGAGCTTGCATACCTTGTTAGCATTCTTAGGATCGACAAAACCTTCCCGCTGCATCATATACAATTCTTCCTTAATATAGCCATTAAGGAATGCCGTTTTGACATCCATTTTCCATATCTCATAATCATAGTATGCGGCAATTGCTAACATGATTCGGACGGACTTCAGCTTCGCTACGGGAGAGAAAGTCTCATCGCATTCAACCCCTTGAACTTGCCGATAACCCTTAGTGACAAGTCGAGCTTTATAGATGGTAACATTACCATTCGCGTCCGTCTTCTTCTTAAAGATCCATTTATTTTCTTTCGCTCACCGATCATCGGGCAAGTCTGTCAAAGTCCATACTTTGTTTTCATACATGGATCCTATCTCGGATTGCATGGCTTCAAGCCATTTGTTGGAATCTAGGCCCGCCATCGCTTCTTCATAGTTCGAAGGTTCACCGTTGTCTAACAACATGATTTCCAGGACAGGGTTGCCATACCATTCTGGTGTGGAACGTGTCCTTGTGGATCTATGAAGTTCAGTAGCAACTTGATCCGAAGTACCTTGATCATCATCATTAACTTCCTCTCTAGTCGGTGCATGCACCACAGGAACATCTTCCTGAGCTGCGCTACTCACCAGCTCAAGAGGTAGTACTTCATCAAGTTCCACTTTCCTCCCACTTACTTCTTTCGAGAGAAACTCTTTCTCCAGAAAGGACCCGTTCTTGGCAACAAAAATCTTGCCTTCGGATCTGAGGTAGAAGGTATACCCAATGGTTTCCTTAGGGTATCCTATGAAGAAGCATTTTTCCAACTTGGGTTCGAGCTTTTCAGGTTGAAGTTTCTTGACATAAGCATCGCATCCCCAAACTTTTAGAAACGACAGCTTAGGTTTCTTCCCAAACCATAATTCATACGGTGTCATCTCAACAGATTTAGACGGTGCCCTATTTAAAGTGAAAGTAGTTGTCTCTAAAGTGTATCCCCAAAATGATAGCGGTAAATCGGTAAGAGACATCATAGACCGCACCATATCCAATAGAGTGCGATTACGATGTTCGGACACACCCTTACGCGGTGTTCCAGGCGGCATGAGTTGTGAAACAATTCCACATTTCCTTAAGTGCGTACCAAACTCGTGACTTAAATATTCTCCCCCATGATCTGATCGTAAGAACTTTATTTTTCTGTCACGTTGATTCTCTACCTCATTCTGAAATTCCTTGAACTTTTCAAAGGTCTCAGACTTGTGTTTCATCAAGTAGACACACCCATATCTACTTAAGTCATCAGTGAGGGTGAGAACATAACGATAGCTACCGCGAGCCTCAACGCTCATTGGACCGCACACATCAGTATATATAATTTCCAATAAGTTGGTTGCTCGCTCCATTGTTCCGGAGAACGGAGTCTTGGTCATTTTGCCCATGAGGCATGGTTCGCACGTGTCAAATGATTCGAAATCATGAGACTCCAAAAGTCCATCTGCATGGACCTTCTTCATGCGTTTGACACCAATGTGACCAAGGCGGCAGTGCCACAGATATGTGGGACTATCCTTATAAATCTTACATCTTTTGGTATTCACACTATGAATATGTGTAACATCACGTTCGAGATTCATTAAGAATAAACCATTGACCAGCGGGGCATGACCATAAAACATATCTCTCATATAAATAGAACAACCATTATTCTCGGATTTAAATGAGTAGCCATCTCATATTAAATGAGGTCTAGATACAATGTTGATGCTCAAAGCTGGCACTAAATAACAATTATTAAGGTTTAAAACTAATCCCGTAGGTAAATGTAGAGGTAGCGTGCCGGCGGCGATCACATCGACCTTGGAACCATTCCCGATGCGCACCATCACCTCGTCCATCGCCAGTCTCCGTTTATTCCGCAGCTCCTATTTTGAGTTACAAATATGAGCAACCGCACCGGTATCAAATACCCAGGAGCTACTACGAGTATTGGTAAGGTACACATCAATAACATGTATATCACATATACCTTTGGTGTTGCCGGCCTTCTTATCCGCTAAGTACTTGGGGCAGTTCCGCTTCTAGTGACCGTTCCCCTTGCAATAAAAGCACTTAGTGTCAGGTTTGGGTCCGTGCTTTGACTTCTTACCGGCAACTGGCTTACCGGGCGCGGCAACTCCCTTGCCGTCCTTCTTGAAGTTCTTCTTACCCTTGCCTTTCTTGAAACTAGTGGTTTTATTGACCATCAACACTTGATGTTCCTTTTTGATTTCCACCTCTGCTGATTTCAGCATTGAAAATACCTCAGGAATAGTTTTCACCATCCCCTGCATATTGTAGTTCATCACAAAGCTCTTGTAGCTAGGTGGGAGCGACTGAAGGATTCTGTCAATGACCGCCTCATCCGGGAGGTTAATGTCCAGCTGGGACAAGCGGTTGTGCAACCCAGACACTTTGAGTATCTGCTCGCTGACAGAACTATTTTCCTCCATCTTACAACTGTAGAACTTGTCGGAGACTTCATATCTCTCGACCCGGGCATGAGCTTGGAAAACCATTTTCAGCTCTTGGAACATCTCATATGCTCCGTGTTGCTCAAAACGCTTTTGGAGCCCCGGTTCTAAGCTGTAAAGCATGCCGCACTGAACGAGGGAGTAATCATCAACACGCGACTGCCAAGCATTCATAATGTCTTGGTTCGCCGGGACGGGTGCTTCACCTAGCGGTGCTTCTAGGACATATGCTTTCTTGGCAGCTATGAGGATGATCCTCAGGTTCCGGACCCAGTCCGTATAGTTGCTACCATCATCTTTCAGCTTGGTTTCTCTAGGAATGCATTGAAGTTGAGGTTGACATGAGCGTGGGCCATTTGATCTACAAGACATTTTGCAAAGGTTTTAGGCTAAGTTCATGATAATTAAGTTCATCTAATCAAATTATTTAACGAACTCCCACTCAGATTGATATCCCTCTAGTCATCTAAGTGATACATGATCCGAGTCAACTAGGCCGTGTCCGATCATCATGTGAGATAGACTAGTCATAATCGGTGAACACCTCCATGTTGATCGTATCTTCTATACGACTCATGTTCGAACTTTTGGTCTCTTGTGTTCCGAGGCCATGTCTGTACATGCTAGGCTCGTCAAGTCAACCTAAGTGTTTTGCATGTGTAAATCTGGCTTACACCCGTTGTATGTGAACGTTAGAATCTATCACACCCGATCATCACGTGGTGCTTCGAAACAATGAACTTTCGCAACGGCGCACAGTTAGGGGAAACACTTTCTTGAAATTATTATGAGGGATCATCTTATTTACTACCGTCGCTCTAAGCAAATAAGATGCAAAAACATGATAAACATCACATGCAATCAAATAGTGACATGATATGGCCAATATCATTTTGCTCCTTTGATCTCCATCTTCGGGGCGCCATGATCATCATCGTCACCGGCATGACACCATGATCTCCATCATCGTGTCTCCATGAAGTTGTCTCGCCAACTATTACTTCTACTACTATGGCTAATGGTTTAGCAAAAGAAGTAAAGTAATAACATGGCGTTATTCAGTGACACGCAGGTCATACAATAAATAAAGACAACTCCTATGGCTCCTGCCGGTTGTCATACTCGTCGACATGCAAGTCGTGATTCCTATTACAAGAACATGATCAATCTCATACATCACATATATTTCATTCATCACATACTTTTTGGTCATATCACATCACAAGGCATATGCTGCAAAAACAAGTTAGACGTCCTCTAATTGTTGTTGCATGTTTTTTACGTGGCTGCTATAGGGTTCTAGCAAGAACGTTTCTTACCTACGCCAAAACCACAATGTGATATGCTAATTTATTTTTACCCTTCATAAGGACCCTTTTCATCGAATCTGATCCGACTAAGGTGGGAGAGACAGACACCTTCTAGCCACCTTATGCAACTAGTGCATGCCAGTCGGTGGAACCTGTCTCACGTAAGTATACGTGTAAGGTCGGTCCGGGCCGCTTCATCCCACGATACCGCTGAAACAAGATAAGACTAGTAGTGGCAAGTAAATTGACAAAATCTACGCCCACAACAAAATTGTGTTCTACTCGTGCATAGAAACTACGCATAAACCTAGCTCATGATGCCACTGTTGGAGATCGTTGCAGAAAATAAAAAATTTCTATGTATCACCAAGATCAATCTATGGAGCAACTAGCAACGAGAGAGAGGGGAGTGCATCTTCATACCCTTGAAGACCGCGAGACGGAAGCGTTGCCAGAACGCGGATGAAGGAGTCGTACTCGAAGTGATTCAGATCGCGGTGGATTCCGATCTTAGCGCCGAACAACAGCACCTCCGCGTTCAACACACGTGCAGCCCAGTGACGTCTCCCGCGCCTTGATCCAGCAAGGAGGAGGGAGAGGTTGAGGAAGATGGACTCCAACAGCAGCACGACGGCGTGGTGGTGATGGAGCGGCAGTACTCCGGCAGGGCTTCGCCAAGCTCTTGCGGAGGAGGAGAGGTGTTGGGGAGGGGAGGGGCTGCGCCTTGGATGTGTTGCTGCAGCCCTCCTCTCGCCCCTCTATTTATAGGAGAGGGGAAGGGGGCCGGCCCTTCTAGATGAGATCTAGAGGGGGCGGAGCGGTGGCCAAGGGGAGGGGGCTTGCCCCCCAAGCAAGGGGGGCGCCCCCCTTAGGGTTTCCCCCCAACCCTAGGCGCATGGGCCCAAGGGGGGGGGTGGAGACCAACCCTCTAAGGGCTGGTTCCCTTCCCTCTACAGCCCACGAGGCCCTCCGGGAGAGGTGGCCCCTCCCGGTGGACCCCCGGAACCCTTCCGGTGGCCCTGGTACAATACCGGTTTGCCCCCGAACTCTTCTGGTGACCGTATGACAACTTCCCATATATAAATCTTCACCTCCGGACCATTCCGGAACTCCTCGTGACATCCAGGATCTCATCCGGGACTCCAAACAACATTAGGTAATCACATACAAGTCTTCCTAATAACCCTAGCGTCATCGAACCTTAGGTGTGTAGACCCTACGTGTTCGGGAATCACGCAGACATGACCGAGACAGCTCTCCGGCCAATAACGAATAGCGAGATCTGATACCCATGTTGGCTCCCACATGTTCCATGGTGATCTCATCGGATGAACCACGACGTCGAGGATTCAAGTAATCCTGTATGCAATTCCCTTTATCAATAGGTATGTTACTTGCCCGAGATTCGATCGTCGGTATCCCAATACCTCGTTCAATCTCGTTACCGGCAAGTCACTTTACTCGTTACATAATGCATGATCCCATGACTAACCACTTGGTCACACTGAGCTCATTATGATGATGCATTACCGAGTGGTCCCGGAGATACCTCTCCGTCATACGTAGTGACAAATCCCAGTCTCGATTCGTGCCAACCCAACAGACACTTTCAGAGATACATGTAGTGCACCTTTTATAGTCACCTAGTTACGTTGTGACGTTTGGTACACCCAAAGCACTCCTACGGTATCTGGGAGTTACAAAATCTCATGGTCTAAGGAACTAATACTTGACATTAGAAAAGCTTTAGAAAACGAACTACACGATCATGTGCTATGCTTAAGATTGGGTCTTCTCCATCACATCATTATCCTAATGATGTGATCCCGTTATCAATGACATCCAATGTCCATAGTCAGGAAACCATGACCATCTGTTGATCAATGAGCTAGTCAACTAGAGGCTCACTAGGGACATGTTGTGGTCTATGTATTCACACACGTATCACGGTTTCCGGTCAATACAATTATAGAATGAATAATAGAAATTATCATGAACAAGGAAATATAATGATAATCATTTTATTATTACCTCTAGGGCATATTTCCAACATGAGTTGCATAATCTCATAGTATGAGAAAATTGTATAAGTCATGAAGAAAGCAGTAGCAATGAAACTAACACGATCATAATGCTAAGCTAACGGATGGGTCATGTCCATCACGTCATTCTCCTAATGATGTGATCCCGTTCATCAAATGACAATACATGTCTATGGTTAGGAAACATAACCATCTTTGATTAACAAGATAGTCTAGTAGAGGCATACTAGGGACTATATGTTTTTTTCTATGTATTCACACATGTACTAAGTTTCCGGTTAATAAAATTCTAGCATGAATAATAAACATTTATCATGAATTAAGGAAATAAATAATAACTTTATAATTGCCTCTAGGGCATATTTCCTTCAGTCTCCCACTTGCACTAGAGTCAATAATCTAGATTACATTGTAATAATTCTAACACCCATGGAGCTTTGGTGCTGATCATGTTTTGCTCTTGGAATAGGCTTAGTCAAGGGTCTGCAACATTCAGATCCGTGTGTATCTTGCAAATCTTTATGTCCCCCTCCGACACTTGATGACGGATGGAATTGAAGCATCTCTTGATGTGCTTGGTTCTCTTGTGAAATCTGGATTCTTTTGCCAAGGCAATTGCACCAGTATTGTCACAAAAGATTTTTATTGGACCCGATGCACTAGGTATGACACCTAGATTGGATATGAATCCTTCATTCAAACTCCTTCATTCACTGCTTCCAAAGTAGCAATGTACTCCGCTTCACAATAGATCCCGCCACGACGCTCTACTTGGAACTGCACCAACTGATAGCTCCTATATTCAGTAAAAATACGTATCCGTTTTGCGACTTAGAGTCATCCGGATCAGTGTCAAATCTTGTTGGAAATATGCCCTAGAGGCAATAATAAATTAGTTATTATTATATTTCCTTGTTCATGATAATCGTTTATTACCCATGCTATAATAGTATTGATAGGAAACTCAGATACATGTGTGGGTACGTAAACAACACCATGTCCCTAGTAAGCCTCTAGTTGACTAGCTCGTTGATCAACAGATGGTTACGGTTTCCTGACCATGGACATTGGATGTCGTTGATAATAGGATCACATCATTCTCCAAATGATGTGATGGACAAGACCCAATCCTAAGCCTAGCACAAAGATCGTAGTTCGTATGCTAAAGCTTTTCTAATGTCAAGTATCATTTCCTTAGACCATGAGATTGTGCAACTCCCAGATGCTGTAGGAATGCTTTGGGTGTACCAAACGTCATAACGTAACTGGGTGGCTATAAAGGTGCACTACAGGTATCTCTGAAAGTGTCTGTTGGGTTGGCACGAATCGAGACTGGGATTTGTCACTCCATGTAACGGAGAGGTATCTCTAGGCCCACTCGGTAGGACATCATCGTAATGTTCACAATGTGACCAAGGGGTTGATCACGGGATGATGTGTTACGGAACAAGTAAAGAGTCTTGCCGGTGACGAGATTGAACAAGGTATCGGCATACCGACGATCGAATCTCGGGCAAGTACAATACCGCTAGACAAAGGGAATTGTATACGGGATTTATTGAGTCCTTGACATCGTGGTTCATCCGATGAGATCATCGTGGAACATGTGGGAGCCAACATGGGTATGCAGATCCCGCTGTTGGTTATTGACCGGAGAACTTCTCGGTCATGTCTGCATGGTTCCCGAACCCGTAGGGTCTACACACTTAAGGTTCGATGACGCTAGGGTTATAGGGAATAGATATACGTGGTTACCGAATGTTGTTCGGAGTCCCGGATGAGATCCCGAACGTCACGAGGAGTTCCGGAATGGTCCGGAGGTAAAGATTTATATATGGGAAGTCCTATTTTGGCCACCGAAAAATGTTCGGGATTTTTCGGTATTGTACCGGCAAGGTTCTAGAAGGTTCCGGAGTGGGGCCCACCTGCATGGGGGGACCCACATGAACGTGGGTAGTGGGGGCAAGGCCCCACACCCCTGGTCAAGGCGCACCAAGATCCCCCCTTAGAAGGAATAAGATCATATCCCGAAGGGATAAGATCAAGATCCCTAAAAAGGGAGGATAACAATCGGTGGGGAAAGGAAAGGATGGGATTTCTTTCCTCCCACCTTTGCCAATGCCCCAATGGACTAGGAGGGCAAGAAATAATCCCCCTCCACCCCTATATATAGTGGGGAGGCGCATGGGAGCTGCACCCTTGCCCCTGGCGCAGCCCTCCCCCTCTCCCAAGTCCTCCTCCTCTCCCGCGGTGCTTGGCGAAGCCCTGCAGGATTGCCACGCTCCTCCATCACCACCACACCGTCGTGCTGCTGCTGGATGGAGTCTTCCCCAACCTCTCCCTCTCTCCTTGCTAGATCAAGGCATGGGAGACGTCACCGGGCTGTACGTGTGTTGAACGCGGAGGTGCCGTCCGTTCGGCACTAGGATCTCCGGTGATTTGGATCACAACGAGTACGACTCCTTCAACCCCGTTCTCTTGAACGCTTACGCTTAGCGATCTACAAGGGTATGTAGATGCACTCTCCTTCCCCTCGTTGCTAGTTTTTCCATAGATAGATCTTGGTGACACGTAGGAAAATTTTGAATTTTTGCTACGTCCCCAATAGTGGTATCAGAGCTAGGTCTATTGCGTAGCTTCTTTGCACGAGTAGAACACAAAGTAGTTGTGGGCGTTGATTTTGTTCAATATGCTTACTGTTACTAGTACAATCTTGTTTCGACGGTATTGTGGGATGAAGTGGCCCGGACCGACCTTACACGTACACTTACGTGAGACAGGTTCCACCGACTGACATGCACTTGTTGCATAAGGTGGCTAGCGGGTGCCAGTCTCTCCCACTTTAGTCGGAATGGATTCGATGAAAAGGGTCCTTATGAAGGGTAAATAGCAATTGGCATATCATGTTGTGGTTTTGCGTAGGTAAGAAACGTTCTTGCTAGAAACCCATAGCAGCCACGTAAAACATGCAAACAACAATTAGAGGACGTCTAACTTGTTTTTGCAGGGTATGCTATGTGATGTGATATGGCCAAGAAGATTGTGATGAATGATATGTGATGTATGAGATTGATCATGTTCTTGTAATAGGAATCACGACTTGCATGTCGATGAGTATGACAACCGGTAGGAGCCATAGGAGTTGTCTTTATTTATTATATGACCTGCGTGTCACTGAACAAACGCCATGTAATTACTTTACTTTATTGCTAACCGGTAGCCATAGTAGTAGAAGTAATAAGTTGGCGAGACAACTTCATGGAGACACGATTATGGAGATCATGATGATGGAGATCATGGTGTCATGCCGGTGACGATGATGATCATGGAGCCCCGAAGATGGAGATCAAAAGGAGCAAAATGATATTGGCCATATCATGTCACTATTTCATTGCATGTGATGTTTATCATGTTTATGCATCTTATTTTCTTAGAACGACGGTAGTAAATAAGATGATCCCTCATTAAAATTTCAAGAAAGAGTTCCCCCTAACTGTGCACCGTTGCGAAAGTTCGTCGTTTCGAAGCACCACGTGATGATCGGGTGTGATAGATTCTTACGTTCACATACAACGGGTGTGAGCCAGATTTACACACGCGAAACACTTAGGTTGACTTGACGAGCCTAGCATGTACAGACATGGCCTCGGAACACAAGAGACCGAAAGGTCGAGCATGAGTCGTATGGTAGATACGATCAACATGAAGATGTTCACCGATGATGACTAGTCCATCTCACGTGATGATCGGACACGGCCTAGTTGACTCGGATCATGTAATCACTTAGATGACTAGAGGGATGTCTATCTGAGTGGGAGTTCATAAGATGAACTTAATTATCCTGAACATAGTCAAAAACCCTTTGCAAATTATGTCATAGCTCGCGCTTTAGTTCTACTGTTTTAGATATGTTCCTAGAGAAAATATAGTTGAAAGTTGACAGTAGCAATTATGCAGACAGTAGAAGGCTTATGTCCTTAATGCACCGCTCGGTGTGCTGAACCTCAAACGTCGTCTGTGGATGTTGCGAACATCTGACATACATGTCTTGATAACTACGTGATAGTTCAGTTAAACGGTTTAGAGTTGAGGCACCAAAGACAATTTCGAAACATCGCGGAACATATGAGATGTTTCGAGGGCTGAAATTGGGATTTCAAGCTCGTGCCCACGTCAAGAGGTATAAGACCTCCGACGATTTTCTTAGCCTGCAAACTAAGGGAGAAAAGCTCAATCATTGAGCTTGTGCTCAGATTGTCTGAGTGCAACAATCACTTGAATCGAGTGGGAGTTGATCTTCCTGATGAGATAGTGATGTTTCTCCAAAGTCATTGCCACCAAGCTGCTAGAAGCTTCGTGATGAACTATAACATATCAGGGATAGATATGATGATCCTTGAGCTATTTGCAATGTTCGACACCGCGAATGTAGAAATCAAGAAGGAGCATCATTTGTTGATGGTTAGTGAAACCACTAGTTTCAAGAAGGGCAAGGGCAAGAAGGGGTACTTCATGAAACGGCAAATCAGTTGCTGCTCCAGTGAAGAAACCCAGGGTTGAACCCAAACCCGAGACTAAGTGCTTCCGTAATGAGAGGAACGAACACTGAAGCAGGATTACCCTAGATACTTGGTAGATGAGAAGGCTGGCAAGATCGATAGAAGTATATTGGATATACATTATGTTAATGTGTACTTTACTAGTACTCCTAGCAGCACCAGGGTATTAGATACCGGTTCGGTTGCTAAGTGTTAGTAACTCGAAATAAAAGCTACAGAATAAACAGAGACTAGCTAAAGGTGAGCTGACGATATGTGTTGGAAGTGTTTCCAAAGGTTGATGTGATCAAGCATCGCCTGCTCCCTCTACCATCGAGATTTGTGTTAAACCTAAATAATTGTTATTTGGTGTTTGCGTTGAGCATAGACATGATTGGATTATGTCTATCGCAATACGGTTATTCATTTAAGGAGAATAATGGTTACTCTATTTATTTGAATAAAACCTTCAATGGTCTTGCACCTAAAAGAATGGTTTATTGAATCTCGATCGTAGTGATACACATTTTCATGCCAAAAGATATAAGATAGTAATGATAGTACCACTTACTTGTGGCACTGCCATGTAAGTCATATTGGTGTAAAACGCATGAAGAAGCTCCATGTTGATGGATCTTTGGACTCACTCGTTTTTGAAAAGTTTGAGACATGCGAACCATTTCTATTGGTGTATACGCATGAAGAAACTCCATGCAGATGGATCGTTTGGACTCACTTGATTTTGAATCACTTGAGATATGCAAATCATACCACATGGGCAAGATGACTGAAAAGCCTCGTTTTCAGTAAGATGGAACAAGATAGCAACTTGTTGGAAGTAACACATTTTGATGTGTGCAGTCCAATGAGTGCTGAGGCATGCAGTGAATATCGTTATGTTCTTACTTCACAGATGATTCGAGTAGATGTGAGTATATTTACTTGATGAAACACAAATCTGAATTATTGAATGGTTCAAGTAATTTCAGAGTGAAGTTAAAGATCATCGTGACAAGAGGATAAAATGTCTATGATATGATCATAGAGATGAGTATATGAGTTACGAGCTTTGGCACGCAATTAAGACATTGTGGAAATTGTTTCACAATAAATACCGCGTGGAACACCATAGTGTGATGGTGTGTCCGAACATCATAGTTGCACCCTATTGAATATGGTGCGTACCATGATGTCTCTTATCGAATTACCACTATCGTTCATGGGTTAGGCATTAGAGACAACCGCACTCACTTTAATAGGGCACCACGTAATTCCGTTGAGACGACACCGTTTGAACTATGGTTTGGAGAAACCTAAGTTGTCGTTTCTTAAAAGTTTGGGTCTGCGATGCTTATGTGAAAAAGTTTCAGGTTGATGAGCTCGAACCCAAAGCGGATAAAAATGCATCTTCATAGGACACCCAAAACAGTTGGGTACACCTGCTATCTCAGATCCGGAAGCAAAAGTAATTGTTTCTAGAAACGGGTCCTTTCTCAAGGAAAAGTTTCTCTCGAAAGAATTGAGTGGGAGGATGGTGGAGACTTAATGATGTTATTAAACCATCACTTCAACCAGTGTGTAGCAGGGCACAGGAAGTTGTTCATGTGGCACCTACACCAATTGAAGTGGAAGCTGATGATAGTGATCATGATGCTTCAGATCAAGTCACTACCGGACCTCGTAGTACGACAAGGACGCGTACTACTTCAGAGTGGTACGCAATCCCGTCTTAGAGGTCATGTTGCTAGACAACAATGAACCTACGAGCTATGGAGAAGCGATGGTGGGCCCGGATTCCGACGAATGGCTCAAGGCCATAACATCCGAGAGAGGATCCATGACTTTGGAAGAAATACTTGATGGTCGTAAGGACGTTGGGTAAAGATGGATTTTAAAAGGAAGACACACAATGATGGTAAGTATCACCATTAAGAAAGCTCGACTTGTCGTTAAAGATATTTTCCGACAAGTTCAAGGAGTTGACTATGGCGAGGCTTTCTCACTCGTAGCTATGCTAAGAGTCTGTTGGAATTGGATTAGAATTTACTACATTATTTATGAAATCTTGCATATAGGATGTCAAAACATTGTTTCCTTGACAGTTTTCTTGAGGAAAGGTTGTATGTGATACAACCAGAAGGTTTTTGACAATCCTGAAAGACGCTAACAAGTATGCAAAGCTCCAGCTATCCTTCTAAGGACTGGAGTAAGCATCTCGGAGTTGGAATGTACACTTTGATGAGATGATCAAAGTTTTTGGGTCTATACAAAGTTTATGAGATGATCAAAGCATGGTTCCCGAACCCGTAGGGTCTACACACTTAAGGTTCGATGACGCTAGGGTTATAGGGAATAGATATACGTGGTTACCGAATGTTGTTAGGAGTCCCGGATGAGATCCCGGACGTCACGAGGAGTTCCTGAATGGTCCGGATGTAAAGATTTATATATGGGAAGTCCTATTTTGGCCACCGGAAAATGTTCGGGATTTTTCGGTATTGTACCGGGAAGGTTCTAGAAGGTTCCGGAGTGGGGCCCACCTGCATGGGGGGACCCACATGAACGTGGGTATTGGGGGCAAGGCCCCACACCCCTGGTCAAGGTGCACCAAGATCCCCCCTTAAAAGGAATAAGATCATATCCCGAAGGGATAAGATCAAGATCCCTAAAAAGGGGGAATAACAATCGGTGGGGAAAGGAAAGGATGAGATTTCTTTCCTCCCACCTTTGCCAACGCCCCAATGGACTAGGAGGGCAAGAAATAATCCCCCTCCACCCCTATATATAGTGGGGAGGCGCATGGGAGCTGCACCCTTGCCCCTGGCGCAGCCCTCCCCCTCTCCCATGTCCTCCTCTCCCACGGTGCTTGGCGAAGCCCTGCAGGATTGCCACGCTCCTCCATCACCACCACACTGTCGTGCTGCTATTGGATGGAGTCTTCCCCAACCTCTCCCTCTATCCTTGCTGGATCAAGGCATGGGAGACGTCACCGGGCTGTACGTGTGTTGAACGCGGAGGTGCCGTCCGTTCGACACTAGGATCTCCGGTGATTTGGATCACGACGAGTATGACTCCTTCAACCCCGTTCTCTTGAGCGCTTCCGCTTAGCGATCTACAAGGGTATGTAGATGCACTCTCCTTCCCCTTGTTGCTAGTTTCTCCATAGATAGATCTTGGTGACACCTAGGAAAATTTTGAATTTTTGCTACGTTCCCCAACAAAGCTTGCATCAACGTAACCATTTACGACGATCTCTTTTTCACCTCCATAAACGAGAAACATATCATAGTCCATTTCAGGTATTTTAGGATGTTCTTGACCGCTGTCCAGTGTTCCACTCCGGGATTACTTTGGTACCTCCCTGCTATGCTTATAGCAAGACATACATCAGGTCTGGTACACAGCATTGCATACATGATAGAACCTATGGCTGAAGCATAGGGAATGACTTTCATTTTCTCTCTATCTGCTAAAGTGGTCGAGCTTTGAGTCCGACTCAACTTCACACCTTGTAACACAGGCAAGAACCCTTTCTTTAACTGATCCATTTTGAACTTCTTCAAAACTTTATCAAGGTATGTGCTTTGTGAAAGTCCAATTAAGCGTCTTGATCTATCTCTATAGATCTTGATGCCCAATATGTAAGCAGCTTCTCCGAGGTCTTTCATAGAAAAACTCTTATTCAGGTATCCCTTTATGCTATCCAGAAATTATATATCATTTCCAATCAACAATATGTCATCCACATATAATATCAGAAATGCTACAAAGCTCCCACAAAATTTCTTGTAAATAAAGGCTTCTCCAAAAGTCTGTATAAAACCATATGCTTTGATCACACTATCAAAGCATATATTCCAACTCTGAGAGGCTTGCACCAGTCCATAAATAGACCGTTGTAGCTTGCACACTTTGTTAGCACCCTTTGGATCGAAAAAACCTTCTAGTTGCATCATATACAACTCTTCTTCCAGAAATCCATTCAGGAATATAGTTTTGACATCCATTTGCCAAATTTCATAATCATAAAATGCAGCAATGGCTAACATGATTCGGACAGACTTAAGCATCACTACGAGTGAGAAAGTCTCCTCATAGTCAACTCCTTGAACTTGTTGAAAACCTTTCGCAATAAGTCGAGCTTTGTAAATAGTAACATTACCGTCGCCGTCGATCATCTTCTTAAAGATCCATTTATTTTCTATGGCTTGTCGATCATCGAGCAAGTCCACCAAAGTCCACACTTTGTTCTCAATTTCTCATACATGGATCCCATCTCAGATTTCATGGCCTCAAGCCATTTCTTGGAATCCGGGCTCATCATCGCTTCCTCCTAGTTTGTAGGTTCATCATGGTCTAGTAACACGACTTCCAAAATAGGATTACCATACCACTCTGGTGCGGATCTTACTCTGGAAGACCTACGAGGTTCGGTAGTAACTTGATCTGAAGTTTCATGATCATGATCATTAACTTCCTCACTAATTGGTGCAGGAATCAGTGGAACTGATTTCTATGATGAAATACTTTCCAATAAGGGAGAAGGTACAACTACCTCATAAAGTTCTACTTTCCTCCCACTCACTTCTTTCGAGAGAAACTCCTTCTCTAGAAAGGATCCATTCTTAGCAACAAAGATTTTGCCTTCGGATCTGTGATAGAAGGTGTACCCAACAATTTCCTTTGGGTATCCTATGAAGACGCACTTCTCCAATTTGGGTTCGAGCTTATCAGGTTGAAGCTTTTTCACATAAGCATCACAACCCCAAACTTTAAGAAACGACAACTTTGGATTCTTGCCAAACCACAGTTCACAAGGCGTCGTCTCAACGGATTTTGATGGTGCCCTATTTAAAGTGAATGCAACCGTCTAAAGCATAACCCCAAAACGATAGCGGTAAATCAGTAAGAGACATCATAGATCGCACAATATCTAATAAAGTATGGTTACGACATCCGGACACACCATTTCGTTGTGGTGTTCCAGGTGGCGTCAGTTTTGAAACTATCCCATGTTGTTTCAAATGAAGACCAAACTTGTAACTCAAATTTTCTCCTCCATGATCAGATCGTAGAAACTTTATTTTCTTGTTACGATGATTTTCCACTTCACTCTGAATTCTCTGAACTTTTCAAATGTTACAGACTTATGCTTCATTAAGTAGATATAACCATACGTGCTCAAATCATCCGTGAAGGTAAGAAAATAATGATACCCACCACGAGCCTCAATACTCATTGGACCGCATACATCGGTATGTATTATTTCCAACAAGTCAGTAGCTCGTTCCATGGTTCCGGATAACGGAGTTTTTGTAACGCCCTGAGACCGACGCTCCAGAAGACTTCCAGCTATTCCGAGTTTCGCCATGTGTTTCTTTTGTGCTTGCTCTTTTATTTTTGCATTGCATCATGTAATCATGCCATCATGCCATTAATCTTTGCATCGCAACTCAACTAAATAAATTGCATAGATCGTTGATCTATTTAAATCGAGGGATATTCACATGGTGATTTCTCTTTAAAACATATTCAAAGTCTCCTACTATTATTAGGGAGATATAATAAAATTATTCCATTTATTTGGGAATCACCATAACACACTTGCAAAATATCCCATGCCATTGTTATCTCAATTCTTGGTCTCCAACCTGGCCCATAATTTCTTTCATCATTTTCCGGAGCTCCACCAAAAATCTCAACATTTTTGGACATTTCTAAATCCTAGTCCTTGTTCAAACCATTTGAATTAAATTCAAATGACTTTGAATTTAATTCTTGCAATCTTGCCCACTCCATTTTTCTTGGGTCAAGCTCATTTTTATGTGTCTGGAAAAATTAACCCCATGGTCAAATTATTTCTCCAACCCTTTCTTTATCTCCTTTTTCTTTCTTTGCTATTTACTGCTTTTGGTAAATAAAAGAGAAGTGGGGGATTAGAGAGAGAGAGAGAGAGATCCAGCGCAGCCCAACCCCTCCTGGCTTTTTCCTCCCTCCACCGAAATGGCCCAAGGCCCACCTAAACCCTAGCCCGATCTACCCCTAGCCCGCACCCTTCTCCCCTCCCTTGCGCCGCCACTCCCTCCTCTCGATCCCCATCTCCCTCTCGTCTCCTTCCTGGCGCTGAGTCTCCCTCTCGTCTCCTTCCTCGCGCCCGACCACCTCATCGAGGCCATGGCCGCCGCCGCGCCTTCTTTCCTCTGCACCTCGCCCTTCCTTCTCCCCCGCGTCGCCATCGCCTCCCTCTGCTCCACCACGCTGGCCATCGGAGCCGTTTCCGGCGGCCGCACCGTCGCCCGTCCATGGTCGCTAGTCCCGTGTGCTCCGCCGCCCTGCGCCTCCACCTCGCCGGACCTGCTCGATCCTCCGCTTCCCCCACCTGTGCCTCCCTGCGTCATGCCTGCTTCACCCACCTCGCCGGCAGGTTCCAGCCCTGCCTCGAGTGCCCCCGCGACCACGCCTCCACCGTCCCCGCGCCCTGCTGCCTCCTAGAGTGCCGCACCGTCGCCGTTCGTCTTCAACCGCGGGACCGCAGTCCTCCTCCAACCTCGTCCAGATCTGGATGGCCTCCGCCGCCCTTGCCATTCCTGGCCGGAACTGACTCCGGTGGCCCGTCCCCGTCGGAGTTGACCTCCACCACAGGCCATCCACCAAGCCTCAGGAGTAGTGCCGCTGCTGCTTTGACCTCCCCTGGTTCAGCTTGTTTTGAACGAGCAGTAGCCCGATGGCTTCTCTGTTCCAAGTGCCTTCTGCATGCCAAGGCCCGATGCACCCCTCGATTCGTCAAGTCCATGGCCGCAACAACTTGGATCGCCAAGTTCCCCTACGACCCCTCTACGGCTATGCGGACTCGCCAAGTACCACAACGCCCGGAGCCCTGGATACTTCAAGGTCGACTCCATCGCCGAGAACGACTACGTGACGACCCTCGATATGGAACTGCAAACGCCAAGTACCCCTTCAAGTTGACAAGACCGGCAAGCCCGACGACCCCGGACATCTACGAAAACGTGTACCACTACCGTCGCCGTGTACCACTACATCCAAGTTCCACTACAAGATGTACCAGTACCGCCGCCGAAGACCGTCAAGTGTACAACTACCACCGCCGTTGATTCGACAAGACAACGTGTACAACTACTTCCACTACCGTCGACATGTGAACAACTACTTCCCACGACGACCCGTGAACGACTACTTCCTCTACATCGTACCGAACTTGTTCTGCCCGAAAACGCACGCTTCGAAGGTATAACGATGAGACGACTGCCCGTGTATGAATGTGTGTTGTATGAGATGTACGATATGTTTGCACCGTGCCCGTTTGTTTCGTGCATGTTCCTCCTTGTTTGCCATGCCGTCGACCCATGGGAACCCGGTAGCCGGGATCACCCCACCATCTTGCATGACTCACTCACGTCACACTTCCTTTTGCACCGGTACCTCCATGAGTTATCGGGACCGTAATGTTGCCGTGGCACCATTTCCGTTTCACCGCCGTGGCACCTTTTTCCTTCCGCCATGGCGACTAATGCTTCATAACATGCTCAAGTTAAAGTTTTCATAAAAATTGCATAAAACTTGCATATGTCATCCGCATCATGATATCAACATTTAAATGCTTAAAATTGATGTTTGCATTAAATACTAAATGACATATGGGGATTTCCGGAATTGTTGTTTGTTATTTCCGGCCTAATTTAAACTTGCCTAGATAGGTAGTTTAATTATGTTTCACCTCTTGCCATGGTTAACAACATTTAATATTGTTGGGTACATCAACGAGAGGGAACTAAATAATTATTGTGGTGTCCCGTCAATATGCAACTCGTTGCATATTGAGCTCCACTTAAATTGTAGTGTTGTTTGCTTTACCTTGCCATGCCATGCCTCATTAAACCGGACATGCATCATATTTGGTTGTGCATCATGCCATGATTTTGTGATGGTTGTTTACCATGTTGTTTGCTTCTTTCTGGTTTGCTTCTCTCGTTAGCTTCGGTTTCGTTCCGGAGTTGTGAGGATTCGTTCGACTACGTTCGTTTGTCTTCTTCATGGACTCGTTCTTCTTCCTATTGGGATTTCAGGAAAGATGACCATTACCCTCGATATCACTTCTATCTTTGCTTGCTAGTTGCTCCGTTCTATCGCTATGCTGCGCTACCTATCACTTGTTTACCATGCCTCCCATATTGCCATGTCAGCCTCTAACCTTTTGACCCTTCCTAGCAAACCGTTGCTTGGCTATGTTACCGCTTTGCTCAGCCCCTCTTATAGCGTTGTTAGTTGCAGGTGAAGTTGAAGATTGCTCCATGATGGACAGGATTATGTTGGGATATCACAATATCTCTTATTTAATTAATGCATCTATATACTTGGTAAAGGGTGGAAGACTAGGCCTTATGCCTGGTGTTTTGTTCCACTCTTGCCGCCCTAGTTTCCGTCATACCGGTGTTATGTTCCCGGATTTTGTGTTCCTTACGCGGTTGGGTGATTTATGGGACCCCCTTGACAGTTTGCTTTGAATAAAACTCCTCCAGCAAGGCCCAACATTGGTTTTAACATTTGCCACCTAAGCCTTTTTCCCTTGGGTTCTGCAGACTCAAGGGTCATCTTTATTTTACCCCCCGGGCCAGTGCTCTTCTGAGTGTTGGTCCAAACTAGAGCACCGTGCGGGACCATTCCTTGGCAACTTGGATTACGTCGGTACCTGTACGCTTAGCTTATCCGGTGTGCCCTGAGAACGAGATATGTGCAGCTCCTATCGGGATTTGTCGGCACAGCGGGTGGTCTTGCTGATCTTGTTTTACCATTGTTGAAATGTGTTGTAAACCGGGATTCCGAGTTTGATCGGGTCTTCCTGGGCGAAGGAATATCCTTCGTTGACCGTGAGAGCTTGTGATGGGCTAAGTTGGGACACCCCTGCAGGGTATAAACTTTCGAAAGCCGTGCCTGCGGTTATAGGCAGATGGGAATTTGTTAATATCTGGTTGTAGATAACTTGACACCAGATCTGATTTAAAATGCATCAACCGCGTGTGTAGCCGTGATGGTCTCTTTTCGGCGGAGTCCGGGAAGTGAACACGGTTTTGGTTTATGTTTGACGTAAGTAGGAGTTCAGGATCACTTCTTGATCATTGCTAGTTCACGACCGTTCCGTTTGCTCTCTTCTCGCTCTTATTTGCGTATGTTAGCCACCATATTTGCTTAGTGCTTGCTGCAACTCCACCTCATTACCACTTCCTACCCATAAGCTTAAATAGTGTTGATCTCGCGGGTTTTGAGATTGCTGAGTCCTCGTGACTCACCAGATACTATCACAACAGTTGCAGGTGCCGATGATACCAGTGCAGGTGATGCAACCGAGCTCAGATGGGAGCTCAATGAAGACCTTGGTCATTGCTATGTATCGCTTCATGTTGATAGTAGTGGAGCCCAGTTGGGTTATCTTCTTTTCTTTTGGCTTCGTCCGTAGTCGGACTATGTGTGTGTTCTGAATGATGTATGAATTATATGTTCATTGTGTGAAGTGGCGACTGTAAGCCAACTCTTTATCCCAGTCTTGTTCATTACATGGGATTGTGTGAAGATGACCCTTCTTGCGACAAAACCACAATGTGGTTATGCCTCTAAGTCGTGCTTCTACACGTGGGAGATATAGCCGCATCGTGGGTGTTACAATTTTAGTCATCTTGCCCATAAGGCACGGTTCGCAAGAACCAAGAGATTCATAATCAAGTGATTCCAAAAGTCCATCAGCATGGAGTTTCTTCATGCGCTTTACACCGATATGACCCAAACGACAGTGCCACAAATAAGTTGCACTATCATTATTGAACTTATATCTTTTGGCTTCAATACTATGAATATCTGTATCACTACTATCGAGATTCAATAAAAATAGACCACTCATCAAGGGTGCATGACCATAAACGATATTACTCATATAAATAGAACAATTATTATTCTCTGATTTAAATGAATAACCGTCTCGCATAAAACAAGATCCAGATATAATGTTCATGCTCAACGCTGGCACCAAATAACAATTATTCAGGTCTAAAACTAGTCCTGAAGGTAGATGTAGAGGTAGCGTGCTGACCCCGATCACATCGACTTTGGAACCATTTCCCACGCACATCGTCACCTCGTCCTTAGCCAATCTTCGCTTAATATGTAGCCCCTGTTTCGAGTTGCAAATATGAGCAACAGAACTAGTATCAAATACCCAGGCACTACTGCGAGCATTAGTTAAGTACACATCAATAATATGTATATCAAATATACCTTTCACTTTGCCATACTTCTTATCCGCCAAATACTTGGGGCAGTTCTGCTTCCAGTGACCAGTCCCTTCGCAGTAGACGCACTCAATTTCAGGCTTAGGTCCAGACTTGGGTTTCTTCTCTTGAGTAGCAACCTTTTTGCCATTCTTCTTGAAGTTCCCCTTCTTTCCTTTGCCCTTTTTCTTGAAACTAGTGGTCTTGTTGACCATCAACACTTGATGCTCCTTTTTGATTTCTACCTCCGCAGCCTTTAACATCGCGAAGAGCTCGGGAATTTTCGTGTTCATTCCTTGCATATTATAGCTCATCACGAAGCTTTTGTAGCTTGGTGGTAGTGATTGAAGAACTCTGTCAATGACACTATCATCAGGAAGATTAACTCCCAGTTGAGTCAGGTGGATGTGGTACCCAGACATTCTGAGTATGTGTTCACTGATAGAACTATTCTCCTCCATTTTACAACTGTAGAACTTATTGGAGACTTCATATCTCTCAATCCGGGCATTTGCTTGAAATATTAACTTCAACTCCTAGAACATCTCATATGCTCCATGACGTTCAAAACATCGTTGAAGTCCCGATTCTAAGTCGTAAAGCATGGCGCACTGAACTATCGAGTAGTCATCAACACGCATCTGCCAGGAATTCAAAATGTCTGCAGTTGCGGACGCGGGTGGTACACCTAATGGTGCTTCCAGGACGTAATTCTTCTTTGCAGCAATGAGGATAATCCTCAAGTTACGGACGCAGACCGTGTAGTTGCTGCCATCATCTTTCAACTTATCTTTCTCTAGGAACGCATTAAAATTCAAAGGAACAGTAGCACAGGCCATTGATCTACAGCAACATAGACATGCAAAATACTATCAGGTACTAAGTCCATGATAAATTAAAGTTCAATTAATCATATTATTTAAGAACTCCCACTTAGATATATATCCCTCTAATCATCTAAGTGATCACATGATCCAAATCAACTAAACCATGTCCGATCATCACGTGAGATGGAGTAGTTTTCAATGGTGAACATCACTATGTTGATCATATCTACTATATGATTCACAATCGGCCTTTCGGTCTTAGTGTTCTGAGGCCATATCTGCATATGCTAGGCTCGTCAAGTTTAGCCCAGGTATTCTTCGTGTGCAAAACTGGCTTGCACCCGTTGTATGCGAACGTAGAGCTTATGATACCCGATCTTCACGTGGTGTCTCGGCACGACGAACTGTAGCAACGGTGCATACTCAAGGAGAACACTTGTAGCTTGAAATTTAGTAAGGGATCATCTTATAATGCTACCGCCGTACTAAGCAAAATAAGATGCATAAAAGATAAACATCACATGCAATCAAAATACGTGACATGATATGGCCATCATCATCTTGTGCTCATGGTCCCCATCACCGAAGCATCATCATGATCTCCGTCGTCACGGACGCGACACCTAGATCTCCATTGTAGCATCGTTGTCGTCTCGCCAACTATTCTTACTATGACTATCGCTACCGCTTAGTGATAAATAAAACAATTACATGGCAATTGCATTGCATACAATAAAGCGACAACCATATGGCTCCTGCCAGATGCCGATAACTTTGTTCCAAAACATGATCATCTCATACAACAATTTATATCACATCATGCCTTGACCATATCACATCACAGCAAGCCCTGCAAAAACAAGTTAGACGTCCTCTACTTTGTTGTTGCAAGTTTTACGTGGCTGCTACGGGCTTCTAGCACAAACTGTTCTTACCTATGCATCAAAACCACAACGATTTTTCGTCAAATGTGTTGTTTTAATCTTCAACAAGGACCGGGCGTAGCCACACTCGATTCAACTAAAGCTGGAGAAACAGACACTCACTAGCCACCTGTGTGCGAAGCGCGTCGGTAGAACCAGTCTCGCGTAAGAGTACGTGTAATGTTGGTCTAAGCCGCGTCATCCAACAATACCGCAAAATCAAAGTATGACATGCTGGTAAGTAGTATGACTATTATCGCCCACAACTCTTTGTGTTCTACTCGTGCATATAACATCTACGCATAGACCTAGCTTGGATGCCACTGTTGGGGAACGCAGTAATTTCAAAAAAAAATCCTACGATCATGCAAGATCTATCTAGGTGATGCATAGCAACGATAGGTGAGAGTGTTGTCTATGTACCCTCGTAGACCGAAAGCGAAAGTGTTATGACAATGCAGTTGATGTAGTCATATGTCTTCACGATCTGACCGATCATAGCAGCGAATGTACGGCACCTCCGCGATCTGCACACGTTCATCTCGGTGACGTCCCATGAACTCTAGATCCAGCTGACGTCGAGGGAGAGTTTCGTCAGCACGATGGCGTGTTGATGGTGATGATGAAGTTAGCGGCGCAGGGCTTCATCTAAGCACTACAACGATATGACCGAGGTGGAAATCTGTGGAGGGGTGCACCGCACACGGCTAAACATTCAACTTGTCTGTTCTAGGGTGCCCCTTGCCCTCGTATATAAAGGAGCAAGGGGGAGGTCGGCCGGCCCTCCTAGGGCGTGCCCCCGATAGGGGATTCCTACTAGGACTCCCAGTCCTAGTAGTTTTTCCACCTAAAGGGAGAGAGGGGGAAGGAAGGAGAGGGAGAGGGGGAGGAAAGGGGGGGCGCCGCCCCCTTCCTTGTCCTATTCGGACTCAAGGGGAGGGGGCGCGTGGCCTGCCCTGGCCGCCCCTCTCTCTCTCCACTAAGGCCGATCGAGGCCCATTAGTTCCCCTGGGGGGTTCCGGTAACCCTCTGGCACTCCCGTTTTATCTGAAACTTCTCCGGAACACTTCCGGTGTCCGAATATAGTCGTCCAATATATAAATCTTTATGTCTCGACCATTTTGAGACTCCTCGTCGTGTCCGTGATCACATCCGGGACTCCGGACAACCTTCGGTACATCATATCACATAAACTCATAATACCAATCGTCATCGAATGTTAAGCATGTGGACCCTACGGGTTTGAGAACTATGTAGACATGACCGAGACATGTCTCCGGTCAATAACCAATAGTGGAACCTAGATGCTCATATTGGTTCCTATATATTCTACGAAGATCCTTATCGGTCAAACTGCATAACAACATACGTTGTTCCCTTTGTCGTCGGTATTTTACTTGCCCAAGATTCGATCGTCGGTATCTCAATACCTAGTTCAATCTCGTTAGCGGCAAGTCTCTTTACTCATTTTGTAATACTTCATCCTGCAATTAACTCATTAGTCACAATGCTTGCAAGGCTTATAGTGATGAGTATTATTGACAGGGCCCAGAGATACCTCTCCGAAACACGGAGTGACAAATCCTAATCTCAATCTATGCCAACCCAACAAACACCTTCGGAGACACCTGTAGAGCACCTTTATAATCACCCATTTACGCTGTGATGTTTGGTAGCACACAAAGTGTTCATCCGGTATTCGGGAGTTGCATAATCTCATAGTGTAAGGAACTTGTATAAGTCATAAAGAAAGCAGTAGCAATGAAACTAACACAGTCATAATGCTAAGCTAACGAATGGGTCATGTCCATCCCATCATTCTCCTAATGATGTGATCCCGTTGATCAAATGACAACACATGTCTATGGTTAGGAAACATAACCATCTTTGATTAACGAGCTAGTCTAGTAGAGGCATACTAGGGACTATATGTTTTTTCTATGTATTCACACACGTACTAAGTTTCCGGTTAATACAATTCTAGCATGAATAATAAACATTTATCATGAATTAAGGAAATTAATAATAACTTTATTATTGCCTCTAGGGCATATTTCCTTCACTGTGCTGCAGAAGCCGTGCCCACTGCTCCTTGTTGTCGCTGCCGAAGCTCTTCTTCGCGTCCTCCACCGCCAGCCACGCGTGCGGCAGTGGCAGAGTCCGGCCCCCTCGCAACCGCCGGTGCGGCGGTGCCAGTCCTGCGCCGCCCTCCATCCTCACCGAGCACGACCACGACCACGCCGGTGGCTGGTCATGGTGCGGCACAGCGAGAGCACGGGATGGAAGGTCGTGTTTGGCGCGGATCGGTGCTCACCAACGTTTTTGGCGTGGTCACCATCATCCCAGACACACATGTTAGATGTTTGACAAAATGCATAAACCAAAAGTAACTTTACGCCACTAAATTTAGGGGATCAGCTAGAATCGATCAAAACTTAGTGGAGTAAATATACTCCACTAAGAGTTTTACTCTGCTAACTTTTAAGGGATCGGTTAGAGTTGCCGTAAGATGCCCTCTCCCCCATCGACAAGGACGACGGTGGCTGGAAGCGGGATGATGTGCAGGTATGCAGGATAGTCGGTGTTCTCCGAATGCCACGATTCGGCTAGCAAAACGTCATCGACCGGCAGCGAGGTTGTTGTGAGCAATGGGTTTGATGACAAATTTGTGTATACTCTTGTTGATATGCGAGCGGCGTGCCCTCCACAACCTTCATGTCCTCCGCGTCGTCTTTGTGTCATCGTCGACCCATTCATTCATGCCTCTCGACCACCACCTTCATGACGTGGATCTGTAGTCATGAGCTTAACTACCTCTGTGCGCCACGAGCTCAGTCCGTGTGTGCTCCACCAGCTTCGGCATCATGGGCTCCATCTTGTCGTGAAGTCTAGGGTGTATTTGGTAGGCTACATGAGGCCCAACTAGGCCCGTGCGATGCAAACAATCGGGCATTTGGTAGTCTGACCTATATGCATTTCTCGACCTGCATGGAACTTAAAGTAGTCTCAGCCCAAACTTGGGGGAATGTCCGATTCAGCATTTTTTCACGAGCTAGGCTCGCTCGAGTCACGCATGGATCCTGCCTGCGCGTGTTGGGAAGCGCAGGAGACGATGAGGCGTCTCATACCCCCTCCCCCTCTCTCCCGCCATCGCCCACTACAATTCACATCATTCTCCCTTACTCTATCTCACCGCCCGTTTCATGTTATCCGATGGCCAACCCTCAATCGTGGTGCCCCGCTGCCATCCTTGTTGGTAGTAGCCCCATCCAAGTCTGGTGGGTGGCCGTCGTGGCCTGGCCAGGAGTTGACCTCATGGCGGCTATCCGGGCCACTTCCCCCAACTGCACCAGGTCACATTCAGCAGCCATTGACTCACTGTTAGCATTCGTGTCGGTCGGTGCGGATGCGGAGGTTGCTCTACGGGAATCATGTGGGTTGCTAGAAGCCTATCGGGCATGCCCACTAGGGGTGTTTTACCCCCGTACGAGGGTTTTCTCCCTTGCTCTGGGTCAAGCCAAAGGAAGCGCGGCCGGAGCATCGACGACAACACCCTTTTCCTCCAGCATGCGCATATGAGTAGCGTCGATGCTGTGGCGAGGACCCTTGGATTAGGCACTGCAATGGTCGGGCCATCTGCGGCAGTCGGACCCCTGTTCTCGGCAGGGTTTGGTCCATGACCAGCGTTCTCTTCGGTGGCAACCACTTCGGTATGCTATCATTTCTCCATGCTCCTGTTACTAGTTAGGGGTTTATCGTTCATTCTAAATCGATTGGATTCATTTCGAATCCAACCAATTTGAATCGATTCGGAGCCATGTTATGTGACTCCTTAGAGAGTTCATACTAGCTATCATGACAATGCTAGATTGGTAGTTATGTTCTTGCACTGATATCATGACAATGCTACATTGGCAGTTAGGGTGTTATTGGTATGATCACAATGCCAGTTAGGGTGTTCTTGGTGTTGGGAAACGTAGTAATTTCAAAGTTTTCCTACGCACACAGAGGATCATGGTGATGCATAGCAACGGGAGGGGAGAGTGTGTCCACGTACCCTCATAGACCGTAAGCGGAAGCGTTAGCACAACGTGGTTGATGTAGTCGTACGTCTTCACGGCCCGACCGATCAAGCACCGAAAGCACGGCACCTCCGAGTTCTTGCACATGTTCAGCTCGATGACGTCCCTCGAACTCCGATCCAGCCGAGTGTCGAGGGAGAGTTCCGTCAGCACGACGGCGTGGTGACGATGATGATATTCTACCGACGCAGGGCTTCGCCTAAGCACCGCTACGATATTATCGAGGTGGACTATGGTGGAGGGGGCACCGAACACGGCTAAGAGATGAATGATCAATTGTTGTCTCCAGAGGTGCCCCCCTGCCCCCATATATAAAGGAGCAAGGGGGAGGGGGCGGCCGGCCAGGAGAGGGCGCGCTAGGAGGAGTCCTCCTTCCACCGGGAGTAGGAGTCCCTCCTTTCCTTGTCCAAGTAGGAGAGGGGGAAGGAAGGGAGAGAGGGGAGGAAGGAAAGGGGGGCGCCGCCCCCCCTCCTTGTCCAATTCGGACTAGAGGGGGAGGGGGCGCGCGGCCTGCCCTGGCCGCCCCTCCTCTTCTCCACTTTGGGCCCATGAGGCCCATTAACCCCCCGGGGGGTTCCGGTAAACCCCCAGTACTCCGGTATATATCCGATAACCCCCGAAACTAGTCCGGTGTCCGAATATAGTCGTCCAATATATCAATCTTCATGTCTCGACCATTTCGAGACTCCTCTTCATGTCCGTGATCACTTCCGGGACTCTGAACTATCTTCGGTACATCAAAATACATAAACTCATATTATAACCGTCATCTAACTTTAAGCGTGATGACCCTACGGGTTCGAGAACAATGTAGACATGATCAAAACACATTTTCGGTCAATAACCAATAGCGGAACCTGGATGCTCATATTGGCTCTCACATATTCTACGAAGATCTTTATCGGGCAAACTGCATAACAACATACGTTGTTCCCTTTGTCATCGGTATGTTACTTGCCCAAGATTTGATCGTCGATATCTCAATACCTAGTTCAATCTTGTTACCGTCAAGTCTCTTTACTCGTTATGTAATGCATCATCCTGCAACTAACTGATTAGTCACATTGCTTGCAAGGCTTATAGTGATGTGCTTTACCGAGAGGGCCCAGAGATACCTCTCCGACAATCGGAGTGACAAATCCTAATCTCAAAATACGCCAACTCAACATGTACCTTCGGAGACACCTGTAGAGCTCCTTTATGATCACCCAGTTACATTGTGACGTTTGGTAGCACACAAAGTGTTCCTTCGGTAAACGGGAGTTGCATAATCTCATATCCATAGGAACATGTATAAGTCATGAAGAAAGCTATAGCAACATACTAAACGATCAAATGCTAAGCTAACAGAATTGGTCAAGTCAATCACATCATTAACTAATGATGTGACCCGTTAATCAAATGACAACTTATGTCTATGGTTAGGAAACATAACCATCTTTGATTAAGGAGCTAGTCAAGTAGAGGCATACTAGTGACAGTATGTTTGTCTATGTATTCACACATGTATTATGTTTCCGGTTAATACGGTTCTAGCATGAATAATAAACATTTATCATGATATAAGGAAATAAATAATCACTTTATTATTGCCTCTAGGGCATATTTCCTTCAGTGTCCCACTTGCACTAGAGTCAATAATCTAGTTCACATCATCATGTGATTTGACACTAATATTCACATCTGCATGTGATTAACACCCATAGTTCACATCGTCATGTGATCAACACCCGAAGGGTTTACTAGAGTCAATAATCTAGTTCACATCGATATGTGATTAACACCCAAAGAATACTAATGGTGTGATCATGTTTTGCTCGTGAGAGAAGTTTAGTTAACGGGTCTATCACATTCAGAGCCGTGTGTATTTTGCAAATATTCTATGTCTACAATGCTCTGCACGGAGCTACTTTAGCTAATTGCTCCCACTTTCAATATGTATCCAGATTGAGACTTAGAGTCATCTGGATCAGTGTTAAAACTTGCATCGACGTAACCTTTTACGACGAACCTCTTTTATCACCTCCATAATCGAAAAATATTTCCTTAGTCCTCACTAAGGATATTCTTCACTGATGTCCAGTGATCTACTCCTAGATCAAAAAATTGTACTCCCTTGCCCAACTCTGAGCAAGGTATGCAATAGGTCTGGTACACAACATAGCATACTTTATAGAACCTATGACTGAGGCATAGGGAATTCTCTTCCTATTTTCTGCCATGGTCGGGTTTTGAGTCTTACTCAACTTGACACCTTGCAACACAGGCAAGAACTCCTGCTTTGACTGTTCCATTTGGAACTTACTTCAAAATTTTATCAAGGTATGTACTCATTGAAAAAACTTATCAAGCGTCTTGATCTATCTCTATAGATCTTGATGCTCAATGTGTAAGCAGATTCACCGAGGTCTTTATTTGAAAAACTCTTTTCAAATATCCCTTTATGCTATCCAGAAATTCTATATCATTTCCAATCAACAATATGTCATCCACATATAATATTAGAAATGCTAGAGAGCTCCCACTCACTTTCTTGCAAATAAAGGCTTCTCCAAAAGTCTGTATAAAACCATATGCTTTGATCAACTCATCAAAGCGTATATTCCAACACCGAGAGCCTTGCACCAGTCCATAAATGGATCGCTGGATCTTGCACACTTTGTTAGCACCTTTAGGATTGACAAGACCTTCTGGTTGCATCATATAGAACTCTTCTTTAATAAATCCATTAAGGAATGCAGTTTTGACATCCATTTGCCAGATTTCATAAAATGTGGCAATTGCTAACATGATTCGGACAAACTTAAGCATCGCGACGGGTGAGAAAGTCTCATCATAGTCAACCCCTTGAACTTGTCGAAAACCTTTTGCAACAAGTGGAGCTTTGTTGACAGTAACATTACCATCAGCGTCAGTCTTCTCTTGAAGATCCATTTATTCTCAATGGCCTGCTGATCATCGGGCAAGTCAACCAAAGTCCACACTTTGTTCTCATACATGGATCCCATCTCAGATTTCATGGCCTCAAGCCATTTTGCGGAATCTGGGCTCATCATCGCTTCCTCATAGTTCGTAGGTTCGTCATGGTCAAGTAACATGACCTCCAGAACAGGATTACCGTACCACTCTGGTGTGGATCTTACTCTGGTTGACCTACGAGGTTCTATAGTAACTTGATCTGAAGTTTCATGATCAATATCATTAGCTTCCTCGCTAATTTGTGTAGTTGTCACAGGAACCGGTTTCTGTGATGAACTACTTTCCAATAAGAGAGCAGGTACAGTTACCTCATCAACTTCTACTTTCCTCCCACTCACTTCTTTTGAGAGAAACTCCTTCTCTAGAAAGGATCCAAATTTAGCAACAGAAGTCTTGCCTTCAGATCTGTGATAGAAAGTGTACCCAATAGTCTCCTTTGGGTATCCTATGAAGACACATTTCTCTGATTTGGGTTCGAGCTTATCAGGTTGAAGCTTTTTTCACATAAGCATCACAACTCCAAACTTTAAGAAACGACAGCTTAGGTTTATTGCTAAACCACAGTTCATACGGTGTCCTCTCAATGGATTTAGATGGTGCCCTATTTTAACGTGAATGTAGCTATCTTTAATGCATAACCCCAAAATGATATTGGTAAATCGGTAAGAGACATCATTGATCGCACCATATCAAATAAAATGTGGTTATGACATTCGGACACACCGTTACGCTATGGTGTTCCAGGTGGCATGAGTTTGTGAAACTATTCCACATTATTTTAACTGAAGGCCAAACTCGTAACTCAAATATTCATCTCCACGATCAGATCATATACACATTATTTTCTTGTTACGATGATTTTCCAATTCACTCTGAAATTCTTTGAACCTTTCAACTGTTTCGGACTTATGTTTCATCAAGTAGATATACGCATATCTGCTCAAATCATCTGTGAAGGTCAGAAAATAATGATACCCACCACGAGCCTTAATACTCATTGGTCTGCATACATCAGTATGTATTATTTCCAACAAGTCAGTAGCTCATTCCATTGTTCTGGAGAACGGAGTTTTAGTCATCTTGCCCAAAAGGCATGGTTCGCAAGCATCAAATGATTGATAACCAAGTGATTCCGAAAATCCATCTTTATGGAGTTTCTTCATGCGCTTTATACCGATATGACCCAAACGGCTGTGCCACATATAAGTTTGCACTATCACTATTAACTTTGCATCTTTTGGCATCAATATTATGAATATGTGTAAGACTACGATCGAGATCCAACTAACTATTTTCATTGGGTGTATGACCATTGAAGGTTTTATTCATGTAAACAGAACAACAATTATTCTCTGACTTTAAATGAATAACCATATTGCAATAAACATGATCAAATCATATTCATGCTCAACGCAAACGCCAAATAACATTTATTTAGGTTTAACACTAATCCCGAAAGTATAGGGAGTGTGTGATGATAATCATATCAATCTTGGAACTACTTCCAACACTCATCGTCACTTCCCCTTCAACTAGTCTCTGTTTATTCTGTAACTCCTGTTTTGAGTTACTAATCTTAGCAACCAAACAAGTATCAAATACTCAGGGGAAACTATAAACACTAGTAAGGCACACATCAATAACCTGTATATAAAATATACCCGTGTTCACTTTGCCATCCTTCTTTATCCACCAAATATTCAGGGCATTTCCACTTCCAGTGACCATTTCCTTTGAAGTGTAGGCGCTCAGTTTCAGGCTTTGGTCCAGCTTTGGGCTTCTTCGCGGGAGTGAGAACTTGCTTGTCATTGTACTTGAAGTTCCCTTTCTTTTCCTTTGCCCTTTTCTTGAAACTAGTGGTATTGTCAATCATCAACACTTGATGCTTTTTCTTGATTTCTACATTCATTGATTTCAACATCACGAAGAGCTTGGGAATCGTTTTCGTCATCCCTTGCATACTATAGTTCATCACGAAGTTCTAGTAACTTGATGATGGTGACTAGAGAACTCTGTCAACCACTATCTTATCTCGAAGATTAACTCCCACTTGATTCAAGTGATTGTAGTACTCAGACAATCTAAGCACTTGCTCACTAGTTGAGCAATTCTCCTACATCTTTTTAGGCGAAGTATTTGTCAGAGGTCTCATACCTCTTGACATGGGCATGAGTCTGAAATATCAATTTCATCTCATGGAACATCTCATATGTTCCGTGACGTTTCAAAAACGTTTTTGTTGTCCCGGTTCTAAGCCATAAAGCATGGTGCACAAAACTATTATGTATTCATCATATTGAACTAGCCAAACATTCATAACGTCTGCATCTGCTCCTGCAATAGGTCTGTCTTTGAGCGGTGCATGAAGGACATAATTCTTCTGTGCAGCAATGAGGATAAACCTCAGATCACGGACCAAGTCCTCATCATTGCTACTAACATCTTTCAACTTAGTTTTCTCTAGGAACACATATAAAAAAGGGACAATTGCATTTTTACCCCTAGTTGGTTCCTACCCATGGGTTTTGCCCTTACTTTTCGAGCTTGCTCAGTTTTGCCCTTATTTTTTCCGTCGAGGTCCCTCGAATGCCCTTTGACCTTTTGACCAAAACTTTGAAAATTCATAACTAATTCATATGAACTCAGAAAAATGCAAATAAGATATTAAAATGTTCAGATAAACATTACCTTTATGGGCATATCATTTGCATTCAGGACAAAAGCATCATTTAAACTACCCGAGGTAATTAATGTTATTAACATTATTAAAAATAAATAGGTAAAAACAATATTTTTTCCGTGAATAAAAATTATATACAAATGTAGGTGATGTTTTCTGAACATCCTGGTACCTTATTTGCATTTTCCTGAGTTCGTATCAACTTGTTATGAAGTTTCCAAATAATGGTCAAAGTCGTTAGAACATTCATAACAAGTTGATACAAACTCTGAAAAATGCAAATAAGTTATCACGATGTTCAGAAAACATCACCTACATTTGCATGTAATTTTTATTCATGAAAAAAATATTGTTTATACCTATTTATTTTTAATAATGTTAATAATACTAATTACCTCGGGTAGTTTAAATGATGCTTTTGTCTTGAATGCAAATGATATGCCCATAAAGGTAATGTTTATCTGAACATTTTGATATCTTATTTGCATTTTTCTGAGTGCATATGAATTAGTTATGAATTTTCAAAGTTTTGGTCAAACAGTCAAAGGGCATTCGAGGGATCTCGACAGAAAAAGTAAGGGCAAAACTGAGCAAGCTCGAAAAGTAAGGGCAAAACCCGTGGGTAGGAACCAACTAGGGGTAAAAATGTAATTGTCCCTATAAAAAAACATAGGGAAGCAACAACGCGAGCTATTGATCTACAACATAATTTGCAAAATACTACCAGGACTAAGTTCATGATAAATTAAAGTTCAATTAATCATATTACTTAAGAACTCCCACTTAGATAGACATCCCTCTAATCATCTAAGTGACCACGTGATCCAAATCAACTAAACCATGTCCGATCATCACGTGAGATGGATTAGTTTTCAATGGTGAACATCACTATGTTGATCATATCTACTATATGATTCACGCTCGACCTTTCGATATCAGTGTTCCGAGGCCATATCTGTATATGCTAGGCTCGTCAAGTTTAACCTGAGTATTCCACGTGTGCAACTGTTTTGCACCCGTCGTATTTGAACATAGAGCCTATCACACTCGATCATCACGTGGTGTCTCAGCACGAAGAACTTTCGCAACGGTGCATACTCAGGGAGAACACTTATACCTTGAAATTTAGTGATAGATCATCTTATAATGCTACCGTCAAACAAAGCAAAATAATACGCATAAAGGATAAACATCACATGCAATCAATATAAGTGATATGATACATCCATCATCATCTTGTGCTTGTGATCTTCATCTCCGAAGCACCGTCATGATCACCATCGTCTCCGGCGCGACACCTTGATCTCCATCGTAGCATCGTTGTCGTTTCGCCACCTATTGCTTTTACGACTATGGCTACCGCTTAGTGATAAAGTAAAGCAATTACAGGGCGATTGCATTGCATACAATAAAGCGACAACCATATGGCTCCTGCTAGTTGCAGATAACTCGATTACAAAACATGATCATCTCATACAATAAAATATAGCATCATGTCTTGACCATATCACATCACAACATGCCCTGCAAAAACAAGTTAGACGTCCTCTACTTTGTTGTTGCATGTTTTACGTGGCTGCTACGGGCTGAGCAAGAACCGTTCTTACCTACGCATCAAAACCACAACGATAGTTTGTCAAGTTAGTGTTGTTTTAACCTTCTCAAGGACCGGGTGTAGCCACACTCGGTTCAAATAAAGTTGGAGAAACTGACACCCGCCAGCCACCTGTGTGTAACGCACGTCGGTAGAACTAGACTCGCATAAGCGTACGCCTAATGTCGGTCCGGGCTGCTTCATCCAACAATACCGCTGAACCAAAGTATGACATGCTGGTAAGCATTATGACTTGTATCGCCCACAACTCACATGTGTTCTACTCGTGCATATAACATCAACGCATAAAACCTTGGCTCGGATGCCGCTGTTGGGAAACATAGTAATTTCAAAATTTTCCTATGCACACACAGGATCATGGGGATGCATAGCAATGAGAGGGGAGAGTGTGTCCACGTACCCTCATAGACCGTAAGCGGAAGCGTTAGCACAACGTGGTTGATATAGTCGTATGTCTTCACAGCCCGACCGGTCAAGCACCGAAAGCACGGCACCTCCGAGTTCTTGCACACGTTCAACTCGATGACGTCCCTTGAACTCCGATCCAGCCGAGTGTCGAGGGAGAATTCCGTCAGCACGACGGCGTGGTGACGATGATGATGTTCTACCGACGCAGGGCTCCGCCTAAGCACCGCTACGACATTATCAAGGTGCATTATGGTGGAGGGGGGCACCGCCCACGGCTAAGAGATCAATGATCAATTGTTATCTCCAGAGGTGCCCCCCTGCCCCCGTATATAAAGGAGCAACAGGGAGGGAATGGCCGGCCAGGAGGGGGCGCGCCAGGAATAGTCCTCCTCCCACCGGGAGTAGGACTCCCTCTGAGGGAGTCCTAGATTAGGGGGTGTCCGGATGACCGGACTATAACCTTTGGCCGGACTCCTGGACTATGAAGATACAAGATTGAAGACTTCGTCCCGTGTCCCGATGGGACTTCCCTTGGCATGGAAGGCAAGCTTGGCGACATGGATATGTAGATCTCCTCCCATTGTAACCGACTGTGTGTAACCCTAGCCCTCTCCGGTGTCTATATAAACTGGAGGGTTTTAGTCCGTAGGACGAACCACAATCATACCATAGGCTAGCTTCTAGGGTTTAGCCTCTCTGATGTCGTGGTAGATCTACTCTTGTACTACCCATATCATCAATATTAATCAAGCAGGAGTAGAGTTTTACCTCCATCGAGAGGGCCCGAACCTGGGTAAAACATCGTGTCCCTTGTCTCCTGTTACCATCCGCCTAGACGCACAGTTCGGAACCCCCTACCCGAGATCCGCTGGTTTTGACACCGACATTCGTGCTTCCATTGAGAGTTCCTCTGTGTCGTCATCTTTAGGCCCGATGGCTCCTCCGATCATCAACAACGATGCGGTCTAGGGTGAGGCTTTTCTCCCCGAACAGATCCTCGTATTCGGTGGCTTTGCACTGCGGGCCAATTCGCTTGGCCATCTGGAGCAGATCGAAAGCTACGCCCCTGGCCATCAGGTCAGATTTGGAAGTTTGAACTACACGGCAACATCCGCGGAGACTTGATCTTCGACGGGTTCGAGCCACAGCCGAGCGCGCCGCACTGTCACGATGGGCATGATCTAGCTCTACCACCAGACAGTGCCCAGGAGGCTGCCCCAGTGTCCGCTCCGACCCATAGCTCGGAGCCGACTGCGCCAATCGAGGGATGGTGGCTGGACACCGCCTCGGGGGCTGCAATCTCTACGGCAATCGAGCCGAACAACAGTCTTGTCCTTCGTGAAGCTCGCGACTCCAAGGTGCCGGACTCCTTTCCGGACTCCGAACCTCCCGCACCCCTGCCGATCGAACCCGATTGGGCACCGATCATGGAGTTCGCCGCCAGCGGACATCTTTCAGCACTCGCCCTTTTGGCGACATCCTTAATTCATTAAAGTCTCTCTCTTTATCAGGAGAGCCCTGGCCGGACTACGGTCAGCAAGGTTGGGATGCGGACGACGAAGAAATTCGAAGCCCACACACCACCCACTTTGTAGCCATTGTCGATGCTTTAACTGACATGCTCGACTTCGACTCCGGGGACATCGACGGTATGGACGCCGATGAAGGAGACGACCAAGAACCAGTACCTACGGGGCAACTGGACAACCACCACACCTAACGATGTATACATGGTGGACACACCTAAAAGAAAACGACGACGAGGAACAAAGGGACGCAACAAGGGATCGTTCCCTCGAAAATCAATCAAAGCGGCGGTGTAAGCGCCGGCAAAACTCGACCTGGACAGAGACCCAGCCATAGAGCAGGGCGAACCGGCGAACGACGAACATGCCATTGAGCAACTGTCCGAACAGGACAACTTGGGTACACAAAAACCGAACAACCCGTCCCCGGCGAAGATAATAGTCTGGACGACCTCACACCGGACAAGTGGCTGGAGCAGAAGAACGTCCACCAAAGGCTCGTCGCCACCGCACGTAACCTGAAAAGCAGAAGCGGAAGCTCAAAGTAGAGGAAGATGCACTCAGAATCAGATGGGGCAAAGTACTCAACACCGCAGACAAATACGGCGACAGTCACCACACAAAAAGCTATCCGAAGCAAACATTACTACCAGAATTCGATGAGGAGGCCTTAGAGCCCCCGCAATCAATGAATAAGGAAGATACCGGGCCGGATAGACGACCCCCTGGCCAACATAGAGCGGCAAAGGGCGCCACACTCAATCCGGCACGCGATCCGCACAAGGATTCGCATCAAAAGGACGGCCCAGCCAGATCTATCTACGGGCTAAGAAAGCAAGCTCTAGTAAGTAATGCAACGCAACAAGTATCCGAACATCACGGCACACCCAAATATAGGGGTGCCGCACACCCCCTATGTTTCACCGATGAGGTGCTGGACCATGAATTTCCAGCAGGATTCAAGGCCGTAAACATAGAGGCCTACGACGGAACATCAGACCCTGGAGTCTGGATTGAGGATTATATCCTCCACATACACATGGCTAGAGGAGATGACCTCCACGCCATAAAATACTTACCCCTGAAGCTCAAAGGGCCAGCCCGGCATTGGCTTAAAAGCCTTCCAGAAAACACCATCAGAAGTTGGGAGGAGCTCGAGGATGCTTTCGGGCAAATTTCAAGGGACCTATGTCCGACCTCCGGATGCAGACGATCTAGGTCATATAACTCAACAACCCGGAGAGTCAGCCCGGAAACTTTGGAACAGATTTCTTACTAAAAAGAACCAGATAGTCGACTGTCCGGACGCCGAAGCCTTAGCAGCTTTCAAACACAGCGTTCAAGACGAATGGCTCGCCAGACACCTCGGCCAAGAAAAGCCAAGAACAATGGCCACATTAACAAGCCTCATGACCCGCTTTTGCGCAGGAGAAGATAGCTGGTTGGCAAGGAGCAGCACCAGCGACCCAAGTACATCTGAATCTAGGGATGGAAACGGGAAACCACGACATAGCAAGGACCAGCGCCGGACCACGGGAGGCAGCCCGAAGAGCACGACAGTCAATGCCGGATTCAATAGCTCTCGGCAGAATAAAAAAACCGCCCCCAAGGATAACAGGGACGAGCTATCTAACCTCAAAAAAGCTTGGACAAAATATGTCAAATTCATAGTACTCCCGGGATGCCTGCAAACCATACCCACAGAGATTGTTGGGTCTTCAAGCAATCCGGCAAACTCAACGCCAAACACAAGGGGCTCGACATACCAATGGAGGACGACGAACCCCACCAGCAGAGCACGGAGAACAAAAGAAATTCCCACAAGAAGTCAAAACAGTAAAGTCAACTTCACGTGACAAAAGGGAAAAACAGAGTGGCACACGTCATACGGTCTGCCCCAGCGGAGTCCGACCACTGGTTGTCACAACCAATCATCCTCAACCATCAGGATTACTCTAGAAGTATCCGGAACGCAGGATGGACTACCTTGATATTAGATCCGATAATTGACAGACTCCACTTTACACAAGTCCTAATGGACGGTGGCAGTGGTCTAAACCTGCTATATCAGGACACCATGCACAAAATGGGGATAAACCCAACAAAAATTTGCCACGGCAATACTTCCTTTCAAGGGGTAATGCCAGGCCCAGAAACCCATTGTACGGGTTCTCTTCGACTAGAAGTTATGTTTGGCTCGCCCGACAACTTTTGCCGCGAAAAGCTAACCTTCCACATCGCCCATTCGAAAGTAGCTATCAAGCACTACTGGGACGGGAAGCTTTCGCCCTCTTTAATGCAATACCTCATTATGCATCCCTTACGCTTAAAATGCCCGGTCCGCGAGGCATCATCTCATTAAAGGGAAATATCGAGTGTCCCTCGAGCGCGGAGGACTGTGCGGTTGCCTTGACAGCCGCACACTAAACCAGCTTTGCTAGCCAAAAGCACCCAAACAGGTCATTCAGACCCTGGACATGGCTAGACGAGTCCGGCGTAAACACACAAAGGCTTACTAGACACATACCCCTGTACAAGGGGCTCCGCGCGTATACAACATGAGACAATAAAGCTCAATCCTACCCATTTTTGAATCATACTTTGTCTATTTAATAATGTAGATTTTTCGCACGCGTGTTTTGAACTAAGTTCCTCTTTTTTACAGATGAACACCATGCTACGCTCGTCTAGGATACGGCACAACGGAGACACAGGCGCAGACGTGCAGTAGGGACCCATTCTAAGGATTCTTTTCAGATTAAGACCCTGCGTAAACCTTTTTTACTTTCTCTTGTTGATAACATCCCCTGGTTTCTTACTATAACCGAGGAGGAGGCTGGCGTCTTGGCATGTGGCCAGGTCAGAATTTTGCGCGTACCTGAACACCAGGGGCTTCTTACCCAGGGCTTTGTTCAGCCCGTTTTCATAAAGACCGAATACCTTAGGGAGTGTTCGGCGTCGCGAGTTAGGCCTTATATGCATCAGCTCCGAATCATGTCTTTGGTCAAATGTTGGGTTTGCCCGGCTCTTGTGTTTTGCTGCCTTACGTTCCGCTCTATCGGCTAAGGCGGCACCAGGAGAACTACTGCGATTGTTCCCCGGTTCGGCCAGGCGAGCACCTCAGTAGAGAAAGCCGAAAACTGACTGTCATGATATAGCGTGAGACTGGTCAACCACTCGATGACTTGCCGGAATCTTTAGGATTCCTCCGCATTAACGAAGGGCCGTTTCCCGGTCAGGCACACGCGCGCCGCGAATTCGAGTGAGTGCGGTGCCCCTAGGGGCTATATAGTAGCCCCACTGTCAAACTCCTATGGCTAAGTGAAAGTGATAAAGCATTATAGTCCGGTTGCCTAGTTCGCTGCGCTATCACCTCCTTTATAGGACCAAGACGTTGGATCAAGTGTGAAATGTGCCTTCTGCGAACACCCCCGCATTATATGCGTGGGGGCTGAAGCCAACGACTGCCATCTTTCAGGTTATATACACATATACATTAACGGCCGCACAGGAGGCATTCTAATTCTTGAAGGCACAAGTATAAAAAGCTTTTATATTCCATCGAAACATTGTTTTACAATAATACATGTTATTCGAACATAACATCCTTCGAGCACTACGTCTCTATTAAACGAGCGCCCTACAGAACTTCCTGAAAATAGTGCTCGGCAGGTACTCGGCAGCATTCGCCGAGTCTTGGGATGCACCAGCAGTGGCCTTCATCTCCACCCAGTATGTCTTGACACGGGCAAGAGCCATCTGCGCACCCTCTATGCACGCTGACCTCTTCATTGCATCAATATGCAGCACCACACTGAGGAACTGCTACAGCAAGCTAAAATAACTCTTCGGCTCGGGCCTTTTCGGCCACATATGACTCACAACATGATTCATGGCGAGTCCGGATAACCTATTCAGATCCGCCCATGCGGCCAAACGATCGGATACGGAAAGTGGGTGCTCCGGATTGTGGAACTGTGACCAAAAAAGATTTTCCACTTCGTGGTCATTTTGATCACGGAAGTCTTCGGTCGCGTCCGCAGCACTCGCCGTCAAATCAAGATAAGTGTTCGCCGCACTCCACTTCCAGTCCAACGGAGCATATTTGGGATCCCGGAACTTCATTCGCAGCATATAGGGCTTTCCAGCCGTGATATCTCCGGCCTGACATAGCTCCTCCTTCAAAGCTCTCATCGCAGAGCGAGGATCCTTAGCCTCGGAAGTGACCTTCTCTAGGTCCTTCTGTGCCATCCTATCTTCTTTTTCAAGAAGCTTACAACGGTCGGCAACATTCTTCAATTTTACAGCCATCTCGTCCATTTCCTTTCTTGCCCTGGCAGTGAGCAGCCTGTTTGGCTTTTAGCTCTTCAGCTGCCTTTAAAGGAGCCGCATCGCTTTTCCTGGCCTACTCCTTGGCTCGGGCAAGTTCTGCCCGAAGGTTCTCCATGGCAGCGGCACCATCTGCATTAAGCACATATGTTATAAGGTACGGGCATCAAGCTCCTCTTACTAGAAGTCTTCGAAGACATTACATACCTTGTGCCTCGTCCAGCCGCTTGTTGACAAGCGCGTTGTCGGCCTCTGCCACGTCAAGTTGCCGCTTTAGCCCGGCAAAGTCATTAGTCCGGCTAGCCACCGCACACTTCGCCACCTACATAGGAAAGGCGACATATTATACCTGGGATGATGATCCTCTGCGCGCCGTCATTTTTGACAATGCAAGGTACATCATTTCGCGTACCTCGAAACCCGTCAGTAAACTCTTGGCGGCCTCGTACAACCCGCTCTCCACGGATGAAATCCTTCCAATCACTGTATCCATAAACGCACGGTGTTCTTCTGAGATAGACACTCGCCCTAGGAGATCCTTCAGCTCCTCCGACCGCGCACCGGACGGTGCCGGACTTGTCCGATGGCCTTCTTCGAAGGCTGGATCCGGAGAAACCCTCCGTGACGACACCTCGGGGTCACCCGCCTCGCAAGGCGGTACAGCTGGGGGAGGCGTTCCTCTCTCCATCATCTCCGGACGAAGATCCCCTGAAGATGAGCTCTACTGAGAAGGGCTGAGATCCGAACTACAAGGTAAAATTTCGGTTATCTTCCTCAGAAATAGAATAGGGATGTTTTTCACTTCAAAACCCCTTTCTTTCCTTACAGCTCAGTGGAGAGCCGATCCCCTTGAGGGTGCAATGCGACCGGGGCACCCTCCGGCGTCGGACCCTCTGACGAAGATTTCTTCCCCCGCTTTGAGGCCATGGCCTCCGGGTCTTCAAAAGCGGTCCTTTTCTTCCCCTGGTTCGAGGAATTCTTGATTCCTCCTTTCCTGACAGCCTCCTTCGGGGAGGCGGTACCTTCCTAGTTCCCCTCTTCGCCTTCTTCCAAAGGCGCAACTTCCAGCATCCTGATTAACACGGGATCTGGCGTAGTTTCAGGGAGGGGGCCGGACACCTGATAAGCTTTGCTTTCGCTATCCACTCCTATTTAAAGGGACGGCTCTTTGAAGGGAAATTTTATAATAAATATGCGGATGGTGTGTCCGGGTACAGGACTACTTACTTGAGTATCCGGACAATTGCAGCTCAGACCTGCGTGCTCGGATGAATCCGGACACATTGCTTGTGATCTGAAGAACAATTTGTACATCTCCATGGGCGTCACGCCCACAAAGTGCTAGAGGGCTCGCGGTCCTTCCGGATTAAACTCCCACAGGCGGAGGGGGCGACGTTTGCAGGGCAGGATGCGGTGAATCAACAGAACCTGCGTCAAGAGTGATATCTCTTTCTAGGATATCCCGAACTCGGCCCTGCAACAAGGGCATGTCCTTGGACGGCCCCCAGTTAAGTCCTTCATTGACCCATGATGCTAGCCGTGGGGGGGGGACCCGAGCGAAAAGCAGGTGACGCCACCCATGTGGTGCCCCTGGGAGCTTTGATGTAAAACCACTCTCGTTGCCATAAGCCGAACTCCTCTTGAAAAGAGCCCTTGGGCCATGGAACGTCGGCAATCTTGCTTATAATAGCACCTCCGCACTCAGCGTGCTGCTGCTCGATCATCTTCAGTTCTACCTTGAAGGTCTTAAGCCATAGTCCGAAGTGAGGAGTAATATGGAAGAAGGCCTCACACACGATGATGAACGATGAGATTTGGGGGATGGACTCCGGAGCTAAGTCGTGAAATTCCAGCCCGTAATAAAACATGAGCCCCCTCACGAAGGGATCAATCGGGAAGCCTAGCCCTCGAAGGAAGTGAGATGTGAACACCACGCTCTCACCGGGCTTGGGAGTGGGAATAGCCTGCCCTTGAGCAGGCAGCCTATGCGAGATTTCACCGGTTAGATACCTGGCATCTCTCAGCTTTCGCACGTCCTCTTCCGTAATGGAGGAAGGCATCCACCAGCCTGGCCGTGCTGAGGTGGGACAGTAAAACGAATAAAGGCTTGTCCATGGCGTGATGTCACACTGTGGAATACGTCAGCAGATTAGATTTGTGCAAATGTTATTCTCTCTACGGTGGTATGTGGAACTTATTTTGCAGAGACGGACACTATCCTTGTGTTCAAAATCTTTTATGAAGTATTCGGAGGAGGAACCCGCCTTGCAATGCCGAAGACAAACTGCGCGCCGGACTCATCGTCATTAAAGCCTGGTTCAGGGGCTACTGAGGGAGTCCTGGATTAGGGGGTGTCCGGATGACCAGACTATAACCTTTGGCCGGACTCCTGGACTATGAAGATACAAGATTTAAGACTTTGTCCCGTGTCCGGATGGGACTTTCCTTGGCGTGGAAGGCAAGCTTGGCGACACGGATATGTAGATCTCCTCCCATTGTAACCGACTCTGTGTAACCCTAGACCTCTCCGGTGTCTATATAAACCAGAGGGTTTTAGTCCGTAGGATGAACAACAATTAGAAAAAGGGCTATAGATGGGATTGACACTAATGGCGCACCAGACAAGAGGTGTGCCATTAGTATATACTAATGGCGCACCACCTTCTGATACGCCATTAGAGTTGAAACTACTAATGGCGCACCTGGCCCAAGGTGCGCCATTAGTATCAATTTTTTTTAACTAGTGCGCCTGTCCAAACATACTAATGGCGCATCCAGACTCAGTGCGCCATTACTAGTTGTATCTAGTAAGGGCGCACCTGTAGGAAAGTGCGCCACTAATGTTGTTTTTTTATTATATTTTTTATTCCTTTTTTTGCAAAACTACTAATGGCGCACTGTGCCACCGTGCGCCATTACTAGTTTAAACTAGTAATGGCGCACTGTGGTACAGTACGCCATTAGTATGTTTTTTTTGCAAAACTACTAATGGCGCACCACCAGAGGGTGCGCCATTAGTAACCTGGATTACTAATGGCGCATTTAGAGTTGGTGCGCCATTAGTAAGTGGGCAGCAACAAGATATTTTGGACAGCCTCTCCTACCCACACTCACTTTCTCCCCACTTCAGTCTCTCCACCGCCTCCTCCTTGTCTCGGGTGCCTCCTCTTTTTCACCTCATTTCCACCATAAATTCATTCAAATTAAGTGGTTAAGTTACCTTGTTTTGCTAGGTAAGTAAGGGCGGAAGCTATATTTATGTTGTTCTCCCTACAACAATGTGCACATGCACTTTTTATGGCCTAGCTAGATCTATGTATGTTCGTGGTGTTGCATATGTTTGTGGTTTTTCATATGTGTTTGTGTTTGGAGGTGTACCGGTATTTGAAATGCGATAGTTGCCAATATTTTGCCGGAATGTTGATTCATTTCCGTTTCGGCGAGAATTTTGGCATTAAGCATTCTTTTTGGTCCTATTTTTAGGGAAAGTCATGCCAAATTTTTTCTTGGTTCTAAAATATCGTTTTGTTCTACCCCGCAGGCGACCATGGTCCGCACGATGACCGAAGGCATCGTGAATAGTTTTTGAGGTCCGCGAAGGCCGAGATGCTTCAAAAGAACGAGACAGAGATAAGATGTCCGTGTCGAAGATGCAAGATGAATAGCCTTATTGCGGACCCGGATTCCGGGCAGGTGCGGGACCACCTGCTCTTGCGTGGTTTCATGGATGGCTATCAGTGGCAAGGTGATGAAGATGACTACGAAGTCGTCCATGGGGGCCGGGCAAGAAATGAGGAAGGGCAGCAAGACAACAACCGCTGCTCGGGCGGGCGAGAAGACGAAGAATCCCCAGGAGATGATCACGACGGTGATGCTGTACACAGTCATCATGTAGAAGAAGATGCAGGACATGATGATGATGCTAGCGGAGCAGACGAAGCTGGACCATCGATGGGCTGGGTGTAGGACCCTCGTATTCAAGAGCTGCTTCTCAAGCAGACGGATAACACAAGAGCTGCCGCCCGAGAGAAAGCCAAGATGGATCAACTTGAGTTAGACGCGGTTACTCCATTGTATGAAGGATGCAGGCCCGAGGATACCCGCCTGAAAGTAACGCTCATGGCTCTGGAGATGAAGGTAAAACACAAAATGACCGACGCATGCTTCGACGAGAACATGTCATTCTGGCACGAACGTCTTCCCAAGGGGAACAAGTGCCCGACCAGTTTGGACGAGGCAAAGAAAATCGTGTGTCCTCTGGATTTACCGCACGTGAAATACCATGTGTGCATGAACAATTGCATCATTTATCGGGACGAGCACGCGGAGTCTACCATATGTCCGGTGTGCGGTGTCACTCGATACAAGAAGAGGAAGAAAGCTCCTCGAAAAGTGGTGTGGTACTTTCCGATCACTCCTCGTCTGCAGCGGTATTTCGCGGACCCTAAGGTAGCAAAGCTCCTGCGTTGGCACGCGGATAGGGAGGAGAAGAAGCGAGAAGATGACGCAAATGATCCGGAGATAGATAAAAAAGACAAGATGCTGAGTCACCCTAAGGATGCGAGCCAGTGGCAAGCGTTGAACTTCGAATACCCAGAATTTGGGAACGATAGAAGGAACATCGTGCTGGGCGCGAGCACCGATGGAGTCAATCCGTTTGGCAGCCAGAGAAGCACACATAGCACCTGGCCTGTGTTCGTGTGGATGTACAACCTTCCCCCCTGGTTGTGCATGAAGAGGAAGTACATTCACATGAGTATGCTAATTGAAGGGCCGAAACAACCAGGGAACGACATCAATCTGTATCTGGGGCTGCTGAAAGAGGAGATTGACACGCTGTGGAAAACGCCAGCCAATACGTGGGACGCCGCAGAGAAAGAATATTTCCCTATGAGAGCCGCACTGCTCACGACGGTGCACGACTATCTCGGTTACGGATATCTTGCGGGGCAGGTAGTCCACGGATTTTCTGGATGCGTAAGGTGCATGGATGACACAACGTATCGCCAGCTAGATAGAGATCCCGGGTCTTCGAAAACCGTGTTCATGGGACATCGAAGGTGGCTTCGCGACGATGACCCGTGGAGGAAACGCAAGGATCTGTTCGATGGTGAAACCGAACCCCGAAAACGCCCGTGTACGAGGAGCGGCGAGGAAATAGACAAGCTGTTGAAAAATTGGAAAGACTGCCCACTGCCGGGAAAGAAGCAAAAGGCGCCAGAGCCGCTGCTGAAGGTATGGAAAACGAGGTCTGTTTTCTGGGACTTGCCGTACTGGAAGATCCACCGTGTGCCTCACAGCCTTGATGTCATGCATATCACGAAGAACGTGTGCGAGAGTCTGCTTGGTACCCTGCTCAACATGCCAGAGAGGACCAAAGATGGGCCGAAAGCAAGGGCAGACTTGAAATCAATGGGCATCAGGCAGGAGCTTCACGCTATATATGATGATGATGATGATGATGATGATGAGGCGAAGCAGGACACAGAAAGTCGTCTCAAAGGCAAAAAGGCCAAGAAGACCGGAAATGACTACCCTCCCGCGTGCTTCACTCTAAGTCAGGAGGAGATCGAGCAGTTTTTCACCTGCCTCCTAGGAGTAAAACTTCCTTACGGTTACGCGGGGAAGATAAGCAGATACCTAGACCCAGCGAAGCAGAAGTTCAGCGGGATGAAGTCTCACGACTGTCACGTGCTGATGACGCAGATACTTCCAGTTGCAATCTGTGGGATCATGGACGCGCACGTCCGTGAAACGCTATTTGGCCTATGCAACTTCTTCGACGTCATCTCTCGGAAGTCGATTGGCGTGAGGCAACTCAGAAGGCTACAGGAAGAGATCGTGGTGATACTATGCGAGCTTGAGATGTACTTCCCGCCCGCATTCTTCGACGTTATGGTGCATCTGCTGGTCCATATAGTGGAGGATATCATCCAACTCGGGCCGACGTTCCTGCACAGCATGATGCCGTTCGAAAGGATGAATGGTGTCATCAAAGGATACGTTCGCAACATGTCACGTCCAGAGGGAAGCATAGCCAGGGGCTTTCTGACCGAAGAGTGCATCTCCTACTGCACGAATTATCTAGGCATCGAGAACCCGTTGGTCTGCCCGTCAACAGGCACCTCGGCAGGCTCGCTGGATGGGGTCACCGTGAGGGTCGCCGCGAAATGCATGTCGACTTCGAGGGTCGACTCGCCGACTTTGAAAGAGCAAACCTAGTCGCGCTACAACACATAGACGTGGTCGATCCTTGGGTGGTAGAGCACAAAACCTTTATTAAGAAGACGTACAATGACCGAGGCCAACAGAGGACGGACGGAGATATACTCAAAGAGCACAACTCATGTTTCACGCGTTGGTTCAAGCAGAAGCTTCTGTCGTACCCTTTACATGAGGATTCTTCCGCGGAAGAACAACTCATATTCGCCTTGTCACAGGGCGCCGAGCACAACCTGATGACCTATGAGGCGTACGATATCAACGGCTACACATTCTACACCGAGGCCAAGGACATGAAGAGCGATGGTTATCAGAACTCCGGGGTAACGATGGAATCCTACACCGGTAACGACAAGGATAGATACTACGGAAGGATCGAGGAGATCTGGGAGCTGAGCTACGCTGGAGAGAAGGTCCCGATGTTCCGTGTCAGATGGGCCAAGAACGTCATAAAGAAGACCGGTATTTCACCACCATGGTTATACCCGAAGCCAAATCCAAGACCGCGGGCGCAAACGTCACCGCGAAAAATGAGCCATGGGTACTGGCTTCCCAAGTGGACCAATGCTTCTTCATTACCGACCCGCCAAAGCCCAGTCGTGTTGTCGTGAGGAGAGGCAAAAGGAAGATCATCGGAATGGATGGAGTAGCCAATGAGCAAGACTTCGACAAGTACGGCGACCCGAGGATCGAACATGACGACGATGATGAAGTAGCAGCATACACCACAAGAAGAAGCAGGACCACCCTACCTAAAGGACGTCCGTTCCATAGAAGAACTCCATTTGCGAAAAAGAAGGGCAAGAAGATTGTGAACAGATAGCTAGCTAAGATCGATTGTATTTAAATCGTAGACTTCATTTCTCGATTATATTTCATGGGCACTTTTTGAACTATCATGAATATTTTTTAATTTCATGGACACTCAATCTCGATCTCCTCCATCTCGATCGCTATCCCACCTCGCCAGATCCGGTCCACCGGCCCCGCCGCCGACCGTCCGCACCCTCTCGATTCCCCTACTCAACCGCCGCGCCGACCCCCGCACCCCAGATCCGGTCCACCGGCCGCCGCCTGCCGACCGCCCGCACCCTCTCGATTCCCCTACTCAACCGCCGCCGCCGACCCCCCGCACCTCTCCCCTACTCAACCGCTGCCGCCGACCCCCCGCACCCCTCCCCTACTCAACCGCCGCCGCCGACCCCCCGCACCCCTTCCCCTACTCAACCGCCGCCGCCGACCCCCCCCGCACCCCCTCCCCCTACTCAACCGCCACCGCCGACCCCCGCACCCCCCGCACCCTCCCCCGCTCCACCGGCATTTACTGTTTTGATGATATTTTAAAAAAAATATTTACTGTCTTATTAAAAAAATATTACTGTTATGATTTAAACAAGTTTGAACATATTTAAACACAAATAAGTATCAAACACATTTTAAATGCATAAAAAAATTGTGGAGCCTGGGAATCGAACCCAGGACCTCCTGGTGTGAGAACTAGCTGCTGACCAGTCGAGCTAGTAGAGAAGACTTGACATGTATCAGGTCAGGTGGTAGATAACTGTTGGCTCGAGCAGAAATAAAAAAAATACTAATGGCGCACCTCACCCTGGTGCGCCATTAGTATGTATGTACTTATGGCGCACCGAGGGGTGGTGCGCCATTAGTATTGTGGCGCCCCTACTTCGTACCGATCCCCTCTCTCTCCCTCGCCCTCGCCCGCGATCCCCTTCCCCGATCTCCTCTCCCGACGCCACCGTCGCCCCGCCCCGACACCACCGTCGCCCCGCCGCCCTCGACGCCACCGTCCCCCGCCCGACACCACCGTCGCCCCGCCGCCCCGACGCCACCGTCGCCCCGCCGCCCTCGCGCCGCCCCGACACCACCGTCGCCCCGCCGCCCTCGACGCGCCCCGACACCACCGTCGCCCCGCCGCCCTCGACGCCACCCCACACCAACCGTCGCCCCGCCGCCCCCGACACCACCGTCCATCGCCCCGCCGCCCCGAACCAGGGAGCGAAGCGCGGCCGGCGTGCGAACGAGCGGAGAAGGCGGCCATCCTCGTCCTCAACCTGTCGTCGACATCGTCGATTCCAGCTCTCGCAGCAAGGTATGCGGCTGTTCGTCCCCTGTCATGGCCAGATTGATTTTTTTCGGTAAACTAGGCTAGGGTTCGATGGATTATGGAGATTCATGGTGATTCATCAGTGAATAAATTCGTTCCAAGAACAAGATCATGGCCATTTCCTGTGCTAGCTAGAGCCGTTGTCAGCCTGTGCAAGGTTCAGAACAAGTTGTCAGCGTCTTTGTGCTCTATACTTTGTATGAAAATAGCATCACTAATAGTAATCACCGAGGGGATAAAAAAACGAATGATATTATAGTTTTTCTATACTTCAAGTTTCTATTTTGTATATGCTCACCTGCATCTGCTCCGGTATAATGTCTTTGACGTGATAATGCAATTAAAAAGCAATATTGGTTGAGAGAAATTACTGTACTGGTTAAGACAACTGATTTTCATACAATGGCAGCAGTGCACAAACAGTGTGAGTGGTGTGTACTTATTTCAGAGATGATTGGTGTCGGCTCAGCAGCTGCCATTTAATCAAATCACAATTCGTAGACTACTGATTCCTGAACTCTTTATGGTTTGTTGTTTCAACTCTTGAACTACTGGATCTTGCATCTGTGTTTAGCTAGTAGAGTATAAAATCCAAATTCTTATGACCAGAAGCATGAATGGTTGTTTTAATGTTGCTCTCTGTTAATGTCACTGAATTTGATGCAAATGATAATCTAAGCCCAAAAGAAAATTTTTCTAATTCAGTCAACATCGAGCTGCTGTTCTCTGCTCATGTGGAACATTGCGTTACATTTTTGCATCTTCAGAAGTGCGGTTGTCCATGGCATTGAGTTTTTGTACTGTTGTTAAGGTTCAGGACAAGCCCGTGACTATCGTGTTTCTAGTAGCTAAAATCTATTTGTTCCTATTGGCATTGGCTTGATTGTTCTAAAACTCAGAACCTGTTGGACAATGACATTATTTGTAACGGCAGCATGAGAGGAGGAAGATTTTGGTTTCTTGTTCTGTATTAATAACTTCCTATAAGCAATGCACCTCTGATGATTTTGTCAAAAGCGTGTCGAGTCGATATTCTCAATATATTATTCTTTATCAGTTTACAAGTTGATTAATTTCCTCTGATTATTCTCAAATTCTTGAATTATTTGTAATGTCTTGCAGAATTATTTGTGCCTTTGTTTTTTCCTAAGTTTAGGATGCACTCTGTTAGGTTTTAGAAAAAGTAGACGAGAGAGATTAAAGGGGTTGTGACCAATGCTCCTCCGTCCTGTAATGTGATACATATTTTTGACAGTGTGTCGAAATGTCTTGCATTATGGGATGGAGGGAGTATTTGTCAGGTATGTGACATACTTCTCCCATAAACGTCAGGTATGTGACATTATGGGATTAGGGGTTACAAAAAACATCAGTTACAAAAAAGTTCAGATTGTAAAATGTTCATTTTGCAGCTAGTGCCCATTTTGAGTAATTTCTTAGAGGGATGATCCTGTGTGAGCTGGTGGAGTGATTTGTTTTCTACATAAAGCTCTTTAGTCAGGCTGGTTTTCGTGAAATACACATGAAGCTTCACCAGCTCCTGTGGGTGTGGGATCCATGTGACATGTGACATTGCATCCATGTCCACCTGGGATAATGATTTTGCAGGTACCCCGAGAGGCCCTTGAGTTTGCCGGAATGTCGATTAACTTCCGTTCTGGCAAATTCGGGTACTCCATATGTCCTATTTTCAGCAAAGGTCATGCTGAAATTTTCCGTGAATTTTAGCATGACTTTGCTAAAAATAGGACATATGGGGTACTTGTGACTAATGCATGGGCCGGGGTATCATAGTAGTTAATTAAGTAGGATCAAGTGCCCCGGCGTACTTGTGACTAATGCATGGCTTTTAGGGTGCCTCGGTGTCGATAAAAACCGAAATGATGAAAGCTTGGGCTTTTAGGGTGCCTCGGCGTCGAAAAACCCTTAATGATAAAAGCTTAGATTTTAGGATGCCTCGGTGTCGACAAACCCTAAATGATGAGACCATGATCTTGTTCATTGACAATAACCAACTTTTTGACCAAGCTTTGTTTCTATTTAGAGAGAAACATGGCCCACAACAATGAGGCCGGGGGTTCGGGCGGCAAGGCATTCTGGGAGCTGTCCCAGGAGATGGAGGAACAACCTCACTTGTATGAGGCCGCCGCCTTCCCCACCGATCCTGAGACCACTGATGGTGCCGCCGAGGATGACCACACTGATGCCACCACTGATGGTGCCGCCAAGGATGCCACCACTGATGATGGCGGCGCACGCACAGATGGCAGCCAACCGAAGAGGCAACGGAAGGACCGGCGCCCGACCGTGCTCCGCACCCTCAAGGAGGAAGTTACTGAAGTGGACTCCAACGGGAATCCAACGGCGCCCGAACGAATAGTCAAGGGGTACTCGCTTCAGCTCGGGTGCATTGTCCGGAGCACCGTCTCGATCAACACCGAGAACCTGAGGCATCCTGACAGAGGGAATTTGCGCAACCTCCTCTTCACGAAGCTGCACGAACGATACAAGTTCCCCGCTGAATTTGCAAACACAAGCCTCAAAGGGAATAAAGTGAACAATGCTGCCCTCACGAAGATGAGCAAGGCCCTGTCTACTTGGAAAAGCAATGTGAAAAGAATGATCGAGAAAGGTGAGAGTTATTAGAAGATCAAGGAGAAAAAGCCTTCGATCACCGAAGATGACTACAACGACTTCAAGATCAATTGCTCGAGCACCACAAACTCCCAATCAAGTGAGTGGGGGAAACAAATGCGGGAGCTGAAACATAGGGGAACACACACTCGGTCCCGGCGGTTACAGAGTGGCGGAGCCTATATGGGACAAGGAGGAGGCGGACCGTGCCGAGCAAGGCCTACCGCCCCTCTTCGATAAATACGGTGACAAGCAGACCAGGAACTTTGTCAGGGCCCAGTACAAGAAGGACCCGAAAACAAAGGAGCTTACCACGGATCCGAAGACCAGGCAGCTTGAGCTTGTTCTGGTAAGGAATACACCCCCGCGTAATTAGCTCCATATGGTTGCATTCTAATTAATGAAGCCAAATTTCTAAATGGTTCACATTCCTTCCGCAGGCGACTGAAAGCAGTAGCGCGGGGTCGACTGAGAGCAACCCTTGGGACACCACTCTAAATAGGGGGTTGAATGTAATGAAGAACAAGGATAAGCTCAGTAAGCCGATGTCAGCTGGTCGTGTGGCCGGCAAAGGCTTGTCGACAAAATGGGGGTCATACTATACCGCTGGTGTGCGGAAGGAGAAAAAGACCAGCTCGGAAAGCCAGGCGCGAGAGGTTCAAGAACTCAAGGCACAGGTGGCGCGGATTCCGGAGATTGTCCAAGAGCAAGTGGAACAACGACTCAGAGCGACAATCACTGCCATTGTGCCTACCTTGATCTCGGGGTTGAGTGCGTGGATTGCGCGCGGCCAACAGGGGCCGCCCCCGATTCCTAGCTTCACGGCTAGCAACTCGCATAATGCGATGGCGGGGCCATTGGTGCCTCCGGCGGAGGCGGCATTGGTGTCTCCGACGCCGGCACGGGAGCTTAATGCACCCGGGTGTACGCCGGCCGGCACCTCTGCAGCAAGCGGCCCCTCCGTCAACTGCACGCCCGCCGTTGGCGGTGCTCTACATTAGCCGAGCTCGACGCCATCATCACGGTAACTAATTAAGCCTCTCTCGGCCGAGGACTTCATCTCCTTGCCTTTGACTGGGCATCCCTGACGCCCTACATGTTCTCGCAGGGCGCCGCCGACGTTCCGTGCACTCTCCTCCACTTCGTGAACAACGAGTTGGTTGATGTCGCCAAGGGCAAAATAGTTCAACCGGGCAACCCCTTGTTCCACGGTACCCAGATGCCACCCAACTTGTTTAGGGTTCAACTGGTTCGGGTGCTGCCAGGCTGCGACGAGTTGTTACCTCCGATTCGACCCGTCGGGGCCGACGATGATGACGTGATGACCCTCAGTGCATGCTTGAGCTGGCCCCTGCTTTGGCCGAAGAGCCAGATTCGTTTGGGGGCGGGGGACACCACCCCAAAGACAACACCGCCAGTCGTGCCGGCGCCAAGTCGGTCCCATGGCAAGACCGCCGCAACGGTGCCGGACATGCCTATGCTACTGGATCCAAACATGCATATGGCACAGGATCAGAACGACGACGACGATAACGATGATACATTTGGCAACGTCGATCAGTACTTTGCCGATCATGGGTACGATGGCGACTTCATGGGGCCTCCTTCTCAAGAACCAAACCCAACAAAAGACATGTGCGATCTAGCTCGTACCGCGGAGAAGCCAAGTTGCAACAGGCGCCGTCTGGCGTTCAGCTCTCAGGAGACGCCTCCAGCTGCCGACTTCACCGAGCCTCAGATAGGCGAGGTGCGAAATATTATCAGTCCCATCACACTCAAGAAGGAGGTCTGTGAGCAAAACTCAGTCCCATTACAGGAGAAGAAGAAGGCACGCAAAAGAAAGACTAAGAAGGGTGCGAGCCAGCCAGCACAGAGTACGATCCGTGCTCAGGACGGGCCACCTTCACCGCGGGATATCTCGAGGAGGGTGCATGTGGCGGGTAGGGCGATGCTACCGACAAATATGCTCAATGCTGCAACCGGTGCTATGCGGAGTCTGCATGACAGTGTTCTTTCTTTGGAGAAGCGGCGTCTCAGGGAGAAGGATGTGGCATACCCAGTTTTCGCGGCCAAGGTGCCAGAGGGCAAGGGCTTTGTGGATAACTCCATCGGGCGTACGATCGTCCTGCGTTTTGATGACATCCACGCTATGTTCAAACTTCATCCGCTGCACTACACCGTCGTTCGGCTATTTTCGCTGAGTATGGAGATGCGGATCATTCGCGACAAGACCCCGGACATCGTGATAGTCGACCCCTTCTACATGCGTGCCAAGATCTTGGGCAGCGCTGGGGACCGGAAAGTCACGAGTTCTTACCTCGAAGGCGTCATTCTGGCAAACCAAGATAAGGATAACTTCCTCGTGCCTTACTTTCCCGAGTAAGTCCTCCCCTCAACCGGCTCGTAACATATGAATTCTTACATTTCGATCGTTTTTCTTTTAACATTCCGTGTTTTCTGCAGTGACACACGTTGCACGCTCATCCTCCTAAGCCCCAAATATTCCATGGCCACGTATTTCGACCCGGACCGTCAGTCGAACATAGACTACACAAATGTCAAGAAGGTTTTTGATGATGTTCTCCCCAGCTACGCCAAATCTGGAGGCACCTTCACCAGGCCTATTCGTAAGTACGGCAAGCACGTGTTCTCCCACAATACGACGTTCTGCTGCGTCAAGCAGCCGCCTGGCGGTCAGAAGGGTGCCTACTACACCATCCATCACATGCGGGCGATCGTACGGGACCATCATCAACTTCTGCTACCGAGTAAACTCAAAGATTGGGCAAAGTGCGTGTCGGCAATCCAGGACGCGGACCTCCAACAAGAATTCTTTCCCATCCAGTCGGAGTTTGCGGAAATCATCCATCAAGATGTCCTTCGTACCTCGGGGCAGTTCTACCTCAACAATCAACCGTCCAACAGTGACATCGACACAATGCTACAAATGCAGGCTGACAACGACCGTTATTTCATGACTCCCACGATAGACGGCGGCTTCATCCACGCTCCGGTCCCTTGAGTCGAGTCGAAAGCAGTGATGCTGTGTCTAGTTCTGAAACATCGATTGGCTCATGTTGTAATTAAACTTTAATGAACTTGTAGTATGTCTCTTTGGTTTCGAGAGTCGTTCAACTTAGATGTAATCGATGCTATTAATGTCTTGCTTTTCTCTTCCGATCGTTCTGTTGCATACTTATATATTGCTTATGTATTGTCTGTGAATTGGTACTAACGTTTCGTTTGGCTAGTGCATAGCGATGCCGACGTATGTCGTGTACAAGGGTAAGGTTCCCGGAGTCTACGACGACTGGGAGGAGTGTCGGAGACAGGTTCACCGATTCAGCGGTAACAGTTACAAAGGGTACACCACTAGGGCCGAGGCCGAATCTAGATACGCCCGCTATCTAGCGGGAGAGGGGAGGGAGCGTTGGAGGAACCGGATGAAGACGAGTTTCATCGTGATGATGATCATCGTGATGACCACAGCTCTCTTCTATGTGATGGTAGTTTAGATGATCGATATCGACTTGTAATGTGAAGACAAACTCGCTACTCGCGGTCTCAAGATTTGTAATATAATGTTCTATCTTTGTTCGGTCTTTTCAATTCGGAGACTAATATGATGAATTGTATTCGTTGACTAATATGATGAATTGTATTCAAAGACTAATCTTCTATTGTATTCGATGAATCTGTTGTTGATGTGTGCTGTCTATATTTTGTCAAATTATACATTTTGTAACCTGTGCAAAAAACAGAAAATAAAAAATAAAAAAAAACTAATATTCATACTAATCACGCATCACATGACAGTGCGCCATTAGTATGACAAAGCATACTAATGGCGCATCACTGGGCAGTGCGCCATTAGTATGCCGTGGTTACTAATGGCGCATCTCGTGGTCGTGCGCCATTAGTATGCCAAAGCACCTGGGTATACATGGCCCCTGGGAGGCATACTAATGGCGCACCGTAGCCTATACTAATGGCGCACCAGTGGTGCGCCATTAGTATACCAGATACTAATGGCGCACCACTGGTGCGCCATTAGTAAAAATTACTAATGGCGTGCTAGTAATGGCGCACCAGTGATGCGCCATTAATGGCCAAATTAGGTGCGCCATTAGTAGCGGTTTTTCTAGTAGTGGTTTAGCCTCTCTGATCTCGTGGTAGATCTACTCTTGTACTACCCATATCATCAATATTAATCAAGCAGGAGTAGGGTTTTACCTCCATCGAGAGGGCCCGAACCTGGGTAAAAACATCGTGTCCCTTGTCTCCTATTACCATCCACCTAGACGCACCGTTCGGGACCCCCTACCTGAGATCCGCCGGTTTTGACACCGACACCCTCCTTTCCTTTTCCAAGTAGGAGATGGGGAAGGAAGGGAGAGAGGGGAGGAAGGAAAGGGGGCGCCGCCCCCCCCTCCTCCTTGTCTAATTCGGACTAGTGGAGGAGGGTGCGCGCGGCCTGCCCTGGCCGCCCCTCCTCTTCTCCACTTTGGGCCCATGAGGCCCATTAACCTCCCGGGGGGTTTCGGTAACCCCCCGGTACTCCGGTATATATCCGATAACCCCCGAAACCATTCCGGTGTCCGAATATAGTCGTCCAATATATCAAGCTTCATGTCTCGACCATTTCGAGACTCCTCGTCATGTCCGTGATCACATCCGGGACTCCGAACTATCTTCGGTACATCAAAATACATAAACTCATAATATAACTGTCATCTAACTTTAAGCGTGCGGACCCTACGGGTTCGTCAACAATGTAGACATGGTCGAAACACGTTTCTGGTCAATAACCAATAGCGGAACCTTTATGCTCATATTTGCTCCCACATATTCTACGAAGATCTTTATGGGTCAAATCGCATAACAGCATACGTTGTTCCCTTTGTCATCGGTATGTTACATGCCCGAGATTTGATCATCGGTATCTCAATACCTAGTTCAATCTCATTATCGGCAAGTCTCTTTACTCGTTATGTAATGCATCATCCTGCAACTAACTCATTAGTCACATTGCTTGCAAGGCTTATAGTGATGTGCATTACCGAGGGGGCCCAGAGATACCTCTCCGACAATCGGAGTGACAAATCCTAATCTCAAAATACGCCAACTCAACATGTACCTTCGGAGACACCTGTAGAGCTCCTTTATAATCACCCAGTTATATTATGACATTTGGTAGCACACAAAGTGTTCCTCCGGTAAACGGGAGTTGCATAATCTCATAGTCATAGGAACATGTATAAGTCATGAAGAAAGCAGTGCAACATACTAAACGATCAAGTGCTAAGCTAACAGAATGGGTCAAGTCAATAACATCATTCTCTAATGATGTGATCCCATTAATCAAATGACAACTTATGTCTATGGTTAGGAAACATAACCATCTTTGATTAACGAGATAGTCAAGAAGAGGCATACTAGTGACACTATGTTTTTCTATGTATTCACACATGTATTATGTTTCCGGTTAGTACAATTCTAGCATGAATAATAAATATTTATCATGATATAAGGAAAAAATAATAACTTTATTATTGCCTCTAGGGTATATTTCCTTCACTTGGTTGATCACAATGCTAGTTAGGTTGTTGCTATAATTAGAATGGTTGCTAGGTTGTGTTGGAAATATGCCCTAGAGGCAATAATAAAATGATTATTATTATATTTCCTTGTTCATGATAATTGTCTCTTATTCATGCTATAATTGTATTATCCGGAAATCGTAATACACGTGTGAATACTTAGACCACAACATGTCCCAAGTAAGCCTCTAGTTGACTAGCTCGTTGATCAACTGATAGTCATGGTTTCCTGACTATGGACATTGGATGTCATTGATAACGGGATCACATCATTAGGAGAATGATGTGATGTACAAGACCCAATCCTAAGCATAGCAGAAAGATCATGTAGTTTGTTTGCTAGAGCTTTCCAATGTCAAGTATCTTTCCTTAGACCATGAGATAGTGTAACTCCCGGATACCGTAGTTGTGCTTTGGGTGTACCAAACGTCACAACGTAACTGGGTGACTATAAAGGTGCACTACAGGTATCTCCAAAAGTATCTGCTGGGTTGACATGGATCGAGACTGGGATTTGTCACTCCGTATGATGGAGAGGTATCACTGGGCCCACACGGTAGTGCATCATCATAATGAGCTCAAAGTGACCAAGTGTCTGGTCACGGGATCATGCATTACGATACGAGTAAAGTGATTTGCCGGTAACGAGATTGAACGAGGTATTGGGATACCGACGATCGAATCTCGGGCAAGTAACATACCGATTGACAAAGGGAATTGTATACGGGGTTACTTAAATCCTCGACATCATGGTTCATCCGATGAGATCATCGAGGAGCATGTGGGAGCCAACATGGGTATCCAGATCCCGCTGTTGGTTATTGACCGGAGAGTCGTCTCGGTCATGTCTACGTGTCTCCCGAACCCGTAGGGTCTACACACTTAAGGTTCGGTGATGCTAGGGTTGTATGAATATGAGTATGCAGCAAACCAAAAGTTGTTCGGAGTCTCGGATGAGATCCCGGACGTCACGAGGAGTTCCGGAATGCTCCGGAGGTAAAGAATTATATATAGGAGTGTTGTTTCGCCATCGGGGGAGTTTCGGGGGTCACCGGTATTGTACCGGGACCACCGGAAGGGTCCCGGGGGTCCACCGGGTGGGGCCACCTATCCCGGAGGGCTCCGTGGGCTGAAGTGGGGAGGGAACCAGCCCCTAGTGGGCTGGTGCACCCCCCCCCCGGGCTCCCCTGCGCCTGGGGTTGGAAACCCTAGGGTGGGGGCGCACTACTTGCCTTGGGGGGCACTCCACCCCCCTGGCCGCCGCCCCCTTGGGAGATCTGATCTCCAGGGCCGGCGCCCCCCCTGGGGGCCTATATAAAGGAGGGGGGAGGGAGGGCAGCTGCACCTGAAGTCTTGGTGCCTCCCTCTCCCCTGCTACACCTCCTCCTCCTCCCGTAGTTGCTTGGCGAAGCCCTACCGGAGCCCTGCTGCATCCACCACCACGCCATCGTGCTGCTAGATCTTCATAAACCTCTCCTTCCCCCTTACTGGATCAAAAAGGAGGAGACGTCATCCGCTCCATACGTGTGTTGAACGCGGAGGTGCTGTCCGTTCGGCACTTGGTCATCGATGATTTGGATCACGACGAGTATGACTACCTCAACCCCGTTCTCTTGAACCCTTCTGCTCGCGATGTACAAAGGTATGTAGATGCACTACTATCACTTGTTGCTAGATGAACTCATAGATGGATCTTGGTGAAACCGTAGGAAAAATTTTATTTTCTGCAACGTTCCCCAACAGTGGCATCATGAGCTAGGTCTATGCGTAGTTCTCTATTGCACGAGTAGAACACAAATCTGTTGTGGGCGTAGATCTTGTCAACTTGCTTGCCACTACTAGTCTTATTTTGCTTCAGCGGTATTGTGGGATGAAGAAGCCCGGACCGACCTTACAAGTACGCTTACGTGAGACAGGTTCCACCGACTGACATGCACCAGTTGCATAAGGTGGCTAGCGGGTGTCTGTCTCTCCCACTTTAGTTGGAGCGGATTCAATGAAAAGGGTCCTTATGAAGGGTAAATATAAGTTGACAAAATCACTTTGTGGTTATTCGTAGGTAAGAAAACGTTCTTGCTAGAACCCAATTGCAGCCACGTAAAAGATGCAACAACAATTAGAGGACGTCTAACTTGTTTTTGCAGTAATTGCTATGTGATGTGATATGGCCAAAAGTTGTGATGAATGATGAATGATATATTGTGATGTATGAGATCATGTTCATGTAACAGGAATCACGACTTGCATGTCGATGAGTATGACAACCGGCAGGAGCCATAGGAGTTGTCTTAATTATTGTATGACCTGCGTGTCAATGATTTAACGCCATGTAATTACATTACTTTATTGCTAAATCGTTAGCCATAGTAGTAGAAGTAATAGTTGGTGAGCAACTTCATGGAGACACGATGATGGAGATCATGATGATGGAGATCATGGTGTCATGCCGGTGACGAAGATGATCATGGAGCCCCGAAGATGAAGATCAAAGGAGCTATATGATGTTGGCCATATCATGTCACTACTATATAATTGCATGTGATGTTTATTATGTTTATGCATCTTGTTTACTTAGAACGACGGTAGTAAATAAGATGATCCCTTATAATAATTTCAAGAAAGTGTTCCCCCCTAACTGTGCGCCGTTGCTAAATTTCATCATTTCGAAGCACCACGTGATGATCGGGTGTGATAGATCCTTACATTCACATACAACGGGTGTAAGACAGTTTTACACATGCAAAAACACTTAGGGTTAACTTGATGAGCCTAGCATGTACAGACATGGCCTCGGAACACAGAGACCGAAAGGTCGAACATGAGTCGTATGGAAGATACGATCAACATGGAGATGTTCACCGACGATGACTAGTCCGTCTCACGTGATGATCGGACACGGCCTAGTCGACTCGGATCATGTAACACTTAGATGACTAGAGGGATGTCAAATCTGAGTGGGAGTTCATTAAATAATTTGATTAGATGAACTTAATTATCATGAACTTAGTCTAAAATATTTGCGAAATATGTCTTGTAGATCAATGGCCAACGCTCATGTCAACGTGAACTTCAACACGTTCCTAGAGAAAACCAAACTGAAAGATGATGGCAGCAACTATTCGGACTGGGTCCGGAACCTGAGGATCATCCTCATAGCTGCCAAGAAACATATGTCCTAGAAGGACTGCTAGGTGAAGCACCCATCCTAGAGAACCAAGACGTTATGAATGCTTGGCAGTCACGTGCTGATGATTACTCCCTCGTTCAGTGCGGCATGCTTTACAGCTTAGAACCGGGGCTCCAAAAGTGTTTTGAGAAACACGGAGCATATGAGATGTTCGAGGAGCTGAAAATGGTTTTCCAAGCTCATGCCCGGGTCGAGAGATATGAAGTCTCCGACAAGTTCTATAGTTATAAGATGGAGGAAAACAGTTCTGTCAGTGAGCACATACTCAAAATGTCTGGGTTGCACAACCGCCTGTCCCAGCTGGACATTAACCTCCCGGACGAGGCGGTCATTGACAGAATCCTTCAGTCGCTCCCACCGAGCTACAAGAGCTTTGTGATGAACTACAATATGCAGGGGATGGTGAAAACTATTCCTGAAGTATTTTCAATGCTGAAGTCAGCAGAGGTAGAAATCAAGAAAGAACATCAAGTGTTGATGGTCAATAAAACCACCAAGTTCAAGAAGGGCAAGGGTAAGAAGAACTTCAAGAAGGACGGCAAAGATGTTGCCGCGCCCGGTAAGCCAGTTGCCGGGAAGAAGTCAAAGAATGGACCCAAGCCTGAGACTGAGTGCTTTTATTGCAAAGGGAAGGGTCACTGGAAGCGGAACTGCCCCAAATACTTAGCGGACAAGAAGGCCGGCAACACTAAAGGTATATGTGATATACATGTAACTGATGTGTACCTTACCAGTACTCGTAGTAACTCCTGGGTATTTGATACCGGTGTCGTTGCTCATATTTGTAACTCACATCAGGAGCTGCGGAATAAGCGGAGACTGGCGAAGGCGAGGTGATGATGCGCGTCGGGAATGGTTCCAAGGTCGATGTGATCGCCGTCGGCACGCTACCTCTACATTTACCTACGGGATTAGTTTTAAACCTCAATAATTGTTATTTAGTGCCAAGTTTGAGCATGAACATTGTATCTGGATCTCGTTTAATACGAGATGGCTACTCATTTAAATCCGAGAATAATGGTTGTTCTATTTATATGAGAGATATGTTTTATGGTCATGCCCCGATGGTCAATGGTTTATTCTTAATGAATCTCGAATGTAATGTTACACATATTCATAGTGTGAATACCAAAAGATGTAAAGTTGATAACGATAGTCCCACATACTTGTGGCACTGCCGCCTTGGTCACATTGGTGTCAAGCGTATGAAGAAGCTCCATGCTGATGGACTTTTAGAGTCTCTCGATTATGAATCATTTGACACATGCAAACCATGCCTCATGGGCAAAATGACCAAGACTCCGTTCTCCGGAATAATGGAGCGAGCAACCAACTTATTGGAAATCATACATACTGATGTGTGTGGTCCAATGAGCGTTGAGGCTTGCGGAGGATATCGTTATGTTCTCACTCTCACTGATGACTTAAGTAGATATGGGTATGTCTACTTGATGAAACACAAGTCTGAAACCTTTGAAAAGTTCAAGGAATTTCGAAATGAAGTAGAGAATCAGCGTGACCGAAAGATAAAATTCTTACGATCAGATCGTGGAGGAGAATATTTAAGTCACGAATTTGGTACACACTTAAGAAAATGTGGAATCGTTTCACAACTCACGCCGCCTAGAACACCTCAGCGTAACGGTGTTTCCGAACGTCGTAATCGCACTCTATTGGATATGGTGCGATCTATGATGTCTCTTACCGATTTACCGCTATCATTTTGGGGATACGCTCTAGAGACAGCTACATTCACTTTAAATAGGGCACCGTCTAAATCCGTTGAGACGACACCGTATGAATTATGGTTTGGGAAGAAACCTAAGCTATCGTTTCTAAAAGTTTGGGGATGCGATGCTTATGTCAAGAAACTTCAACCTGAAAAGCTTGAACCCAAGTCGGAAAAATGCGTCTTCATAGGATACCCTAAGGAAACCATTGGGTATACCTTCTACCTTAGATCCGAAGGCAAGATCTTTGTTGCCAAGAACGGATCCTTTCTGGAAAAAGAGTTTCTCTCGAAAGGAGTAAGTGGGAGGAAAGTAGAACTCGATGAAGTACTACCTCTTGAACCGGAAAGTAGTGCAGCTCAGGAAAATGTTCCTGTGGTGCCTACACCGACTGGAGAGGAAATTAATGATGATGATCAAGGTACTTCGGATCAAGTTACTACTGAACTTCGTAGGTCCACAAGGACACGTTCCACACCAGAGTGGTATGGCAACCCTGTCCTGGAAATCATGTTGTTAGACAACGGTGAACCTTCGAACTATGAAGAAGCGATGGCGGGCCCAGATTCCAACAAATGGCTTGAAGCCATGCAATCCAAGATAGAATCCATGTATGAAAACAAAGTATGGACTTTGACAGACTTGCCCGATGATCGGTGAGCGATAGAAAACAAATGGATCTTTAAGAAGAAGACGGACGCGGATGGTAATGTTACCATCTATAAAGCTCGACTTGTCGCTAAGGGTTATCGACAAGTTCAAGGGTTTGACTACAATGAGACTTTCTCTCCTGTAGTGAAGCTGAAGTCCGTCCGAATCATGTTAGCAATTGCCGCATAACGGCATTCCTTAACGGCTATCTTAAGGAAGAACTGTATATGATGCATCCGGAAGGTTTTGTCGATCCTAAAAATGCTAACAAGGTATGCAAGCTCCAGCGATCCATTTATGGGCTGGTGCAAGCAACTCGGAGTTGGAACATTCGCTTTGATGAGATGATCAAAGCGTTTGGGTTTATGCAGACTTATGGAGAAGCCTGCGTTTACAAGAAAGTGAGTGGGAGCTCTGTAGAATTTCTCATATTATATGTAGATGACATACTTCTGATGGGAAATGATATAGAACTTTTGCACAACATTAAGGCCTACTTGAATAAGTGTTTTTCAGTGAAGGATCTTGGAGAAGCTGCTTACATATTAGGCATCAAGATCTATAGGGATAGATCGAGACGCCTCATAGGTCTTTCATAAAGCACATACCTTGATAAGATTTTGAAGAAGTTCAAAATGGATCAGTCCAAGAAAGGGTTCTTGCCTGTATTGCAAGGTGTGAAATTGAGCTCGGCTCAATGCCCGACCACGGCAAAAGATAAAGAAGAGATGAGTGTCATCCCCTATGCCTCAGCTATAGGATCTATTATGTATGCCATGTTGTGTACCAGACCTGATGTAATCCTTGCCGTAAGTTTGGTAGGAAGGTACCAAAGTAATCTCGGCAAGGAACACTGGACAGCGGTCAAGAATATCCTGAAGTACCTGAAAATAACAAAGGACAGGTTTCTCATTTATGGAGGTGACAAAGAGCTCGTCGTAAAGGGTTACGTCGACGCTAGCTTCGACACAGATCTAGAAGACTCTAAGTCACAAAACGGATACGTGTATATGTTGAATGGAGGAACAGTAAGTTGGTGCAGCTGCAAGCAGAGCGTCGTGGCGGGATCTACATGTGAAGAGGAGTACATGGCAGCCTCGGAGACAGCACATGAAGCAATTTGGGTGAAGGAGTTCATCACTGACCTATGAGTCATAGCCAATGCATCGGGGCCGATCAAACTCTTATGTGACAACACTGGAGCTATTGCACTTGCCAAGGAGCCCAAGTTTCACAAGAAGACCAGGCACATCAAGCGTCGCTTCAACTCCATTCGTGAAAATGTTCAAGATGGAGACATAGAAATTTGCAAAGTGCATACGGATTTGAATGTCGCAGATCCGTTGACTAAACCTCTTCTGCTAGAAAAACATGATCAACACCAGAACTCTATGGGTGTTCGATTCATCACAATGTAACTAGATTATTGACTCTAGTGCAAGTGGGAGACTGTTGGAAATATGCCCTAGAGGCAATAATAAAATGATTATTATTATATTTCCTTGTTCATGATAATTGTCTCTTATTCATGCTATAATTGTATTATCCAGAAAACGTAATACACGTGTGAATACTTAGACCACAACATGTCCCTAGTAAGCCTCTATTTGCTAGCTCGTTGATCAACTGATAGTCATGGTTTCCTGACTATGGACATTGAATGTCATTGATAACGGGATCACATCATTAGGAGAATGATATGATGGACAAGACCCAATCCTAAGCATAGCAAAAAGATCGTGTAGTTCATTTGCTAGAGCTTTCCAATGTCAAGTATCTTTCCTTAGACCATGAGATCGTGTAACTCCCGGATACCGTAGGAGTGCTTTGGGTGTACCAAATGTCAAAACGTAACTGGGTGACTATAAAGGTGCACTACAGGTATCTCCGAAAGTATCTGTTGGGTTGACACGGATCGAGACTGGGATTTGTCACTCCATATGACGGAGAGGTATCACTGGTCCCACTCGGTAGTGCATCATCATAATGAGCTCAAAGTGACCAAGTGTCTGGTCACGGGATCATGCATTATGGTATGAGTAAAGTGATTTGCCGGTAATGAGATTGAACAAGGTATTGGGATACCGACGATCGAATCTCGGGCAAGTAACATTTCGATTGACAAAGGGAATTGTATATGGGGTTGCTTAAATCCTCGACATCGTGGTTCATCCGATGAGATCATCGAGGAGCATGTGGGAGCCAACATGGGTATCTAGATCCCGTTGTTGGTTATTGACCAGAGAGTTATCTCGGTCATGTCTACGTGTCTCCCGAACCCGTAGGGTCTACACACTTAAGGTTCGGTGACGCTAGGGTTGTATGAATATGAGTTTGCAGCAAACCGAAAGTTGTTCGGAGTCCCGGATGAGATCCCGGACGTCATGAGGAGTTCCGGAATGGTACCGAGGTAAAGAATTATATATAGGAAGTGCCGTTTCGGCCATCGGGAGAGTTTCGGGGGTCACCGGTATTGTACCGGGACCACCAGAAGGGTCCCGGGGGTCCACCGGGTGGGACCACCTTTCCCGAAGGGCCCCGTGGGCTGAAGTGGGGTGGGAACCAGCCCCTAGTGGGCTGGTGCGCTTCCCCCCTGGGGCCCCTCTGCGCCTAGGGTTGGAAACCCTAGGGTGGGGGGCGCACTACTTGCCTTAGGGGGCACTCCACCCCCTGGCCACCGCCCCCTTGGGAGATCTGATCTCCAGGGCCGGCGCCCCCCCTGGGGGCCTATATAAAGGAGGGGGAGGGAGGGAAGCCGCACCTGAAGTCTTGGCGCCTCCCTCTCCCCTGCTACACCTCCTCCTCCTCCCGTAGTTGCTTGGCGAAGCCCTGCCGGAGCCCTGCTGCATCCACCACCACGCCGTCGTGCTGCTAGATCTTCATCAACCTCTCCTTCCCCCTTGCTGGATCAAGAAGGAGGAGACGTCATCCGCTCCGTACGTGTGTTGAACGCAGAGGTGCTATCCGTTCGGCACTTGGTCATCGGTGATTTGAATCACGACGAGTACGACTACCTCAACCCCGTTCTCTTGAACGCTTCTGCTCGTGATCTACAAAGGTATGTAGATGCACTACTATCACTCGTTGCTAGATGAACTCATAGATGGATCTTAGTGAAACCGTAGGAAAATTTTTATTTTCTGCAACGTTCCCCAACAGGTTGTTGGTATGATCACTATAGTATGCATGCATCATCATATAGTAGGTACTACGTTCTTGCATGATCATAGAAGGACATTGCATGGGTATGCTATAAATAGTAGGACGGATGTGCATGCATTTTCGGGAGTTCTATGATGTATTGTTCATAGCACTACCCAATTGCAATTGACATGATCAGTGGCAGTTGAAATTGGACAATGCTATGATCATATAATAGCACTACCCAAGTGCAACTGCTAATGATCATGGCAGTTGCTATGATCAGTGCAATTAGGCGCTGATCGTAGGCTCATAGCAATGCACATTTACATCCTGCCATGATCAGTGCACCATTGCTATGATTAGTTCTCTATGGTGTTGTAATCATAGCAATGGTGCACTAATAATGGTAGAGTGCAAGTTGGGTATTGCTATGATCAATGCATCATTGTCTCCTGCACTCGTAATTTACTGTCATCCACTAAACTCACAAGGTAGTGAAGATGGACAAGGACACTGCCCGTCGAGGGGCGTGATCATCGCTGGTGCCGAGGGTGGCGAGGACATCATCCCGGCAAACTAGTATCTTAAGAGGGTCAACGTGAACAGCAGGCTAGCCGAGGTGAGCAAGATAATGGGGATTAGCCGCATGCCTAGGCTTGGCCACAAGTAGGAGGCATGGAAGCCACTCAGGTTATATGTACCAATAATGGACGTTGAAGACATTGCCATGCTTATCACCCATGAAGTCTTCCATCTGGTGATGAAGAAATGTCTCGTCCTAAAGTCTCCTCACGTCCTCTCGCTATCTGCAAACAAATGGTGCTAGTTCTAGATCCAGGTCCCAACTTCCACGAGCAGATGATGCTCGGGAGCTGCTAGGACTACTTTTGCCAGAAGCGCAAGATCGTCCCCTGTGACCTGCTTGTCCTGAGGCTATCGGGCCTAAGCTTCAAGGTGAAGATCTACAGTGCCAACACCTCCACCATCTACAGAGTCAGGGCGACATCGGTCGTGCTCTTTGTCCTCTCTAGTTTGTGTTTGTCTGAATTAACTGTCTAGTGTTGGAATGTTCTGAACTTGCCAGTCGTCGGTTTCCTATTAAACTTATATATTTTTCCCAAGTGTTAATGCCTTGGGGTTGTGCAGGGTGTCGGGGATATACCCCGCGGTATGACCCGGCTGGATATATGACCCGGCTGGGACTTGGCGTTTCATTGGTAACCCGCCGAAGGATTGGCAACTCACGAGTCTAGTGGCTCACTGGTCTGACGACTCACAAGCCTGGCGACTCACTAATGGCCCCGACGGCGAGTCAGTTAGAGGATTAGGCCCAAGGCCCAAAAGGCCAGCTCATGTTATGGTGGGCCGGCTTAAGAGGAAAGTGTAAGGAATATTCTCTTAGAAAGGAAGCAAGACTAGGACTCCACTTGTAATAGAGTAATCCTAATCCTACTAGGACTAGTCATGTAACCCACCCCTTCAACATATATAAGGAGGGGCAGGGCACCCCAAGAGGGACAATCAAGAAAAGAATCACTAAGGCTAGACATAACTAGAGGAGAGCTGGTTATGCGGCGTCTCCCTCATGAGCATAATGAGACCTAGCCACAAAGAGCATGTAGGGATATTACCGGATGAAGTTTCCCGGGGCCCAAAGTTGTCTAAATCCTTGTCTTGTATGTTGATCCGCCTCGCATCTCTCGTCCCGATCAACCCCTTTCAAGTTACCACATAGATGCTACCACATAGATGCTTTGGCCTCATGACTAAGTCCTCACACTAGGACATCTGCTGTGACAATTCCACGACAGTTGGCGCCCACTGTGGGGCCTGCGCACGATGGTGTTGAGTTCTTGGAGGGATTTTAGCTACGATTTCGAGAGGTTCACAAATTTCCGAATGAAGAAAAATCAGTTTTGGAAGGATCTACATCAGCTTTGATCAAGATCAGAATTTTTTATGGAGTTCATCCGGTCGGTCAGCAAGATGGTCAAAGAATATCCCTGATTTGCTCTTCCCGAAGGTTTTGTTCAGTATTGGTTTACCAAAATCCGATGGGTGTGAATCATCAACATGCACAAGGCCAAGTTGTTCCAAGCTGCCATTGTTAGCATCTACAATGAATCGCCTCTACTATGAGCCGCCATCGGCTCCCCATTGGAAAGGCCTGTCGCCGCCGACAGCTGCCTCGCGGGCGCGTTGCTTGTGTTTTGTTCTAAGACGCCACACCTCGAGCGGACCTACCTCCGCCTCGCTGAATCGACTCCATGGACCCCGCGCCTTGTTTTTTTTGCCGCTTCAACCATGAACTCGAGCGATGTCTCTGTGGCTAACTTCGCCTTCATCCTCGAATCCGCCTTGGTGCCGTGAATCACCGGATCCACTCTGAATAGCCTGAGGACTCTGTTTCCTACTTGGACATAAAATCTGCTGTCACATCCTCTGCCGCTTCCTCTGCTACTGCTTCAAAGCCACTTATGTTGTGGCCGACGTATAACCGTCACACAGCTGAACCACCGCACCTCTGCTGTCGCCGGCTCACGCCTCTAACCCACCAGCTGATGGCCCTTATAAGTCACCATCCCTCTGAGCCGCTATGCCTGCCATGGCCAAATCGCCGCTAAGTCTCCGCCCTCGACGGAGCTGACTCGCCGCCAAGTCTCATTCCTGAGCCACCGGCCTCATGTTGGTGTCGCTTCGGTCGTGCTGAACCACCCTACTCCGCCATTCCGCCAAGCAGCCGACCTTGCTTCTGAACCACCTCGACGGTCGCATTTGGAGCTACTGCCGCCTACATCTCCCTGGCCTGCCCCTGCCTGAGGCAGCCACGGGTTAGCCGCCCCCTCTGCCTGCATGGGTCCAAGTCGCTATGTAGTCGCACACTGAGCGACTCCGTTGAGCTGCCGTCCGCCTTGCTCTATTTGACCCGACGCCGCCTCGGCTCTTAAGCATCCTAGATTACCTCCACGCCTCTGGCCTGCATCTGTTGAGCCGCAACCTGAGAGCCGCCCCATACCTCTCTGTCTCCCCGTCTCGAGTCGCTGCTGTCCGAGGGCACTGTTCATCGCTGCCTTGTCATATGCCGCGCGGAGCTACCGCCGCCTCATCGCTCCACTCCCACGTCGCCTCTGAAGCCGTCATGTCCACTATGATCTCGCGCTATCCCAGGAGAGCGGATGCAGCGGCAAGCTATCTACTGCATGTTAAAACAAACTCCTCTGCAACTACGAGCGTGCACAAGAACAGGCTCTCGGCACCCGCACGCTTAGTCTTGCGAAACTGAAAAAAGAGTGAACGCCTAGCTAACTGAAGGAATGTGCAGCAGGATTCAGTGTTCGACAGTGGCTCAAGTCGCCGCTTCCAGTGCGCCCTAGCAGCAGAGCTTAATCAAATACAATGAAGCCAGGTTTTCATCATATTTTGTCTCAAAAACCAAGACTGCAAGCGGGGTCAAAGGGCAGCAGCCATGGTCAAACGTTTCCTCTGTAAATTCCGCCGAGCACTGGCCATTACTTCACGCAAGGACCATGAAAAAATGCCATACATGTGGCCATCAATTTGTGCTATTTAGTACTAATTGTCGCACGCATGTCAGACTCCCATGTAGTACCAATAGCATTGTTCCATGCTCACAGACATTTTGTTGGACAATGCATCACATGAAAATCATCTATTGTCCACATATATCAAGTGATATTTGTCTAGATTATTTTCATTGGTACTTATTAATTCTTGTGAGAACAAGTACTCTGTTCAGTGCTGTTATACGCAGAACAATTATTCACTATAAAGGTCACGCCAAGACCCCGAGTACGGAGTGCGAGCCGGTGACATCTGCATTGGTGTTTGCGCATAATATGCTGCAAGATGGACACACGTGCAAGTCGCTACCCCCGCATTTCATTCTACATCAAACGCCATGGTCGGCTCTCTCATCCGCACTGGCCTACAACACCGCGGGCGGCTCATTTGTTTGCTCCCGCGGCCATCGTGATTGATTTCAGCTTCACCATAATGATCATCAACTCCGTGGCGATTAATTTCTGGCCTAACATATCAGGTGAAATCCATCCAGTATATTTTTATATATTATATATTGCTTTCTTAAAAAAGAGCAATTACTCTAGCTTGCAAGTTCTCCAATGTAGGACAATTGTTCACTGCAAAAGCAATGATCGTGTCGTGGATATATAGCTCGTGCCACCACTGGATGGGTTACTGACACAACTCATATGGGATCATTTATAACCTGCCGAGCTTCAACATATTACAGCTTTTCGCTATTCAACTATATGCCAGTTTATATCACGGTCAAATATGGAGAATCTCAAGATAACTCCTCGAGTCGTCTTAAAACTCGGGTGCTATAATGACATGACTCGGCAGAATTGGCCAGTTTCAGTGAAATTCAGGAACTCCGGGTCAGTGGAGGGAAGATAACCTGGTCTCGGAGGCTACTACTATATTGATGAAAATTTAAAGGTCGTCAGAAAATTCCTACTCAAAATGTGGAATGCCGGTTTAAAATCCGGTTCAAGAGAAATCTGTCTGTCACAAAGTTTTGAAGCTCTCAATATCCGGTTTAGAATTCCGGCTCAAAGAAGAATTTATCTCTCGCAAAGTTCGAGTTCTTGGAAAAAATTAAAGGGACCAAAGAGAGTCTGTTGCAAAGCACAACTCAAACATAGGTACCCTACTTCAATAGTCACTTGGGGCTCCTGTTCAAACATAGGTGTATTCACCAAAGAGAACATAGCTGCCGTATCCTATTGATTGGTGCAATGCCAAGACTTAAGGTCACTTGGGGGCTTCATGTTCAAACATAGGTGTATTCACCAAAGAGAACATAGTTGTCGGTACCCTCTTGATCGGTGCAATGCAAAAACTTAAGGTCACTTGGGGGCTTCCTATTCAAACATAGGTGTATTCACCAAAGAGAACATAGTTGTTGGTACCCTCTTGATCGGCGCAATGCCAAAACTTAAGGTCACTTGGGGGTTTCCTGTTCAAACATAGGTGTATTCACCAAAGAGAACATAGTTGTCGGTACCCTCTTGATCGGCGCAATGCCAAAACTTAAGGTCACTTGGGGGCTTCCTGTTCAAACATAGGTGTATTCACCAAAGAGAACATAGTTGTCGGTTCCCTCTTGAACGGCGCAATGCCAAAATTCATGGTCACTAGGGGGCTTCCTGATCGTATTCGAATCATATCTGTCATTACCCTTCTGATCGGCTCAATGCCACAAACCACTTGGGGGCTTCTTGCTCGTATTCGAAGCATAGCTATGAAATAACCCTTTTGGTCCGGCTTCCTGCTCGTGTTCGAAGAAAAGCCTTGTTTTCTCATTTTGCTTGGTTTTTTGAACATTTTTTTGGTTCATCTTAATACCATCTTAAACATATGGTTTAAAGTGATTCAGGCCTTGTAGCCTCAATTTTCACAGCTCATATTTGAAGCACACCCATGGTTTTTCTTAACCCAGCCTGACTTTGGAGATAAGTCGCCAGTCTATGATATTAAATACTTCAAAGTATTGGCTTCTAAGTTTTGGGTTATCACCCTTACTGCACAAATATCATAAGCCGGCAGTACGGGTCAATATCACATGTATAATATTTTTGTCATGATTATATCTAATTATGACTAAACCGACCCCATCTATAAACTATTTTACACATCAATTGTTATATATGGGATGTTATGACCCGCCCTACGATAAACCGCTAGGGCTCTTGTGATCTACTTGTGTGTAGGATAAGACTATATTATGTTTGGGTGGTTACCCGCCCTGGCTTTTGACGTTAAGTCGCCAGGGCATATGTTGTTTATACTCTGTGTAGGATTTGCAGAACTATGCCATATAAATTCAAGCTCGTCATCAAAATTGATGTTTCAAAAGGGTTATCCATTCTGGATTTTCTCAAAGGCTATAAACCGCCGGGTTATAATAAAATCGGATTAAGTCGCCATCGGCCAAGAGCCACCAAGTATTTAAACTCCGGATTTACTTGTCAACTGATAAGTGTTATGATTGAGGTCTTCAAAGTTGCTTCAAGCGCAATGGATATTATTTTATCAATGGATATGATTTATTTTACAATGGAGGGAATAGTCCCGAGTCGTTGCAAGCTTACGACCTGGCACTTGGGGGCTACATTATTCAGATTGAGATTACATCAAATTTGCAAGTCCCATGTCACTGTCAGCATGCACCATGGCACTTGGGGGCTAATGCAAAGTCATTTTTTGCTCACCTTATTGAAGACCCAACTCATCACATTGTAATGAGCCAGCCCTTGGGGACTACCAATTGCTCCTGTCAAAACTTCAAGGTACACAAGCCTTAATCCATTATATTGAAGGGTCCACTGCTCAGTTGGTAGAATACAAAGCTCTTAACCTTATGGACGTGGGTTCGAGCCCCATGGCGGAGGTTACATCATATGATCTTATTTTCAATGAAGTATATATAAAGTCCCAGCTCAGTATTATCTTACTGAGCCGGCCCTTGGGGGTTACACGTTGCTGCTCAAGTCTACATGATCATATTAACAAAGTCCCTGCTCATTATTTCATAATGACCCAGCACTTGGGGGATACACATGGGATGTTCAAAATGTACAGTCTATGATTGGCGGCTTACAGGAACAACCTGGATTTCTCCAAATTGCGGCATTTATATTAAAGCAAATCTTAAGCTATCACTATGTTCTCCTCTTAAGACTTGGGGGCTACAAGTAATATGCATATAAAGGAGGAACGTCTTCAAATTCTCAGTTTTGAGCAAATCAGGAAGATCAATTGTGTGACGCGACGTCGGCAACAATCATGACCCGGTGTCTATAACGGCCATAACCCTGAATCATCAGTTTTTATAACCATACGATTTTGGAAATCATAAATTCAGCAAGTTCTACAAGCCGGCTGAATATCAGTTGAATATTCCAAGACCAATATTTTTGTCAAGTCAGAGCATTGAAAGCCGACTCAAATGGATTATTTATTCACAATATTTCTTCTACAAGCAAATAGATTATAAAGTTGGTCTATTGACCCGGACTTTCCAGAAGGAGGAAATGACAAGGACTTAAGGATGATCAGGGTCAATTTAACATGGATAAATACAAATTAAACTAGGGGCTAATGTCGGGGATATACCCCACGGTATGACCCAGCCGGATATATGACCCAGCTGGGACTTGGCATTTCGTTGGTAACCCACCGGAGGATTGGCGACTCACGAGTCTGGCGGCTCACTAGTCTGATGACTCATGAGCCTAGCGACTCACTAATGGCCCCGACGGCGGGTTAGTTAGAGGATTAGGCGCAAGGCCCAGAAGGCCGGCTCATTTTATGGTGGGCCGGCTTAAGAGGAAATCATAAGGAACATTCCCTTACAAAGGAAGCAAGACTAGGGATCCACTTGTAATAGAGTAATCCTAATCCTACTAGGACTAGTCATGTAACCCGCCCCTTCAACATATATAAGGAGGGGCAGGGCACCCCAAGAGGGACAAGCAAGAAAAGAATCACTAAAGCTAGACACAACTAGAGGAGAGACGGTTATGTGGCGTCTCCCTTATGAGCATAATGAGACCTAGCCACAAACAACGTATAGGGATATTACCGGATGATGTTTCCCGGGGCCCGAAGTTGTCTAAATCCTTGTCTTGTATGTTTATCTACCTCGCGTCTCTCGTCTCGATCAACCCCTCTCAAGCTACCACATAGATGTGTTGGCCTCACGACTAAGTCCTCACACTAGGACATCTGTCGTGACAATTCCACAACATAGGGGATGTCTTTTAATCTTATGTGGTAGTGTGTAATCTGTGCTATGCACTGATAAATTGTGTGTTAATGGTGTACGAGTATTGTTAATTGTGTTGATGTTCATATGTTGTCGTGGAAAGGTCACGACAGATGTCCTAGCAGAAGAACTTAGTCGTGGAGCCATCGCAACTAGGAAGCTTAAAGGGGTTAAACGGGACAAAGGACACATGGTTTATACTAGTTCGGCCCCTTGCGGTGAAGGTAAAAGCCTACAATCCAATTTTGGGTGGTATTGCTTATGTCTCGATTACCAGGGAGCGAATCCGCATGACCTAGCTTTCGATTTGTTGTTTCCTGTCCTGAACCGCCGTCGGGTCGTCCCAGTATATACAGAGGCCGACGCCCAGTGGCTCACTGAGTCCCGGCCGGCTCATAAACAGTGTCCGGCTTGGTGACTATCTATTCTTTCCTTATAATACAACTTATACATATATGGCGGTTTATATCTACAGGCCTTAAGCCGCCTTTTGGCCTTGGGCCCTCAGCTGAACCGCCATCTTCAGTGTCTTATGGGCTTCATACGAAGAGTCGCCGTAGGTATAACCCGGCCCCTCCTGGGCGGGTCATACCAATAGTTGTATCCCCAACATTAGGCCCGAGGTTGATTTGAACTTGTTCATGTCAATCTTCAACACTTACAAGAATCTTCTCTTCTCTTGTGCAAGAATTTGTAACCCGCCATGACATCACCTGTCATTTAATTCACAGAAAAATCCATCATATCTCAATGGATCTTTATCTTAATAACCGCCCGAGAATCGAGGCGCCTGGGCCGCTGGATAACCATGTTTCAGCCTCCTTGTTTTTCGCGCCCACTTATTGACCTGTTCCTTATAAATAGCCACGACTAGTCTTCTTCTCATTCTCCCCCTTTTCCATCGTCTTATTTCTCTCGCGACACTCTGCCGCTCGAGCTTCGCCGCCGCCGCAGAGCAGCTCGTCCTCCTCAACCTTGGCCGCTGCATCAACGTGTGTTGGATCAGAGTACGCCGAAGCCCCACTGCAGTCGAATCTGCACCTATAAGTGCTTCTCTTCCAGCGCGTCAGATCGCATTAGGGTTCCGACTGTTCATCGTGTTCTTCGTGGTTTCTTCATAGTTCCTTCACTGTAGCATCCTTTGATCTAAAAATAGTATAGAACTTATGCGGTAGTTGTTTTGCCTTCACCTTCAATACCAGCGGACCCCCTTTCTTTGGAAAGAGATCTCATTAGAGCTTATGAACTCCCTGTACTGGCTTTTTAGGTCTTGAATTATTTCCTTTTTCTGAACTGCCGCTGATCTGAAATAATACTTGCAATCTGTGAAATTTGTTTGTGCCATACTTAGCAAAAAAAACTGCACCTGGATAGATCCACCTAGTCATGGCGACTCATACCACCGGCTTTAACTGCAATACTCAATAGATAACATCAAAGTGCTCATGGCGGCTTAAATAACCTGACATAATTAGTCATATACCATTAGTCCCCTTTGTAAGCCGCCATTCTGAATGTGTGCTGTAATACTTTTCCCTCCGGCTTAAATGTGAACCGGCAAATTATTCTTTTTAGGCTTCCTTTTTCACAATGCCGCCCAAAACAACCACTTCTTGTAATTGGGTTCGCTCCATCTTCACGAAGAGTACACTTGAAGATTTTGTGAAAACCGGCTATCTACCCAAAAAGGATGTCATGTCTAACCGCCACCCCTAAACCGACGGAAGAGAAACCTCAGCCTGAAGAAGGGGAAGTTATCGTCTTCATTGATCACATGAACTGGGGCTTTTCACCGCGCGGCTCTAAGTTCTTCAGGGACATTCTGAGCTTTTTTTGATCTCCACCCTCAAGACATCGGACTCAACTCCGTGTCTAACATATGCAATTTCCAAGTGTTCTGCGAAGTCTACCTTCAAGAGGAACCCACTGTGGAATTATTCAGAGAATTCTTTTACTAGAACCGCCAGAATGAATACTCCAACGGACCTAGCTTGGAACTTGGTGGGGTTTCAATCCAACGGCACAGAGACGCCATTTTCCCTTATGCGCAGCTGCCAAGTCATCCCAAATATTGGAACCAGACATGGTTCTACTGCCAAGATACTTCTTCGGCTGATTAGAACCCTCTGCCCGGCTTTCGCGCTTTGCGTCTCGAATCGAACCATCTCCCCCCAATAGGTTGACAACTGAATAACACCAGAAGCTCGCCCCTACTATTGCCAAAGTCCATGCTCTATTGGGCAATGGCTTAATTGGCATTGATTTGGTTCGGTGTTGGGTTGCATGGCGGGTCATTCCCTTGAGACGCCGCTCTGGATTAATGTTTACTTACACGGGCGAGAAGAAGGATCCACTACGCCATAGTTCTGAAGACTTAACTGTTGATGCCACCAATGAAGTGACAAAATCTGTTCTGAATGAGAGCCTAGTAGACTGTAGCAAGGTGGGCTTGAGCCCTTTCTGCAAGTCTAACCCGGCACCAGCGGTAAGCCACCAACCTTAGGTAATTTTCCTTCATCTTTGTCACTTTATCCTAATGCACTTTTGATGACTTTTACAGGCGACGACAAATTTTGGAAGGAAAAATTGAAGGAAATATGCCCTAGAGGCAATAATAAAGTTGTTATTTATTTCCTTATTTCATGATAAATGTTTATTATTCATGCTAGAATTGTATTAACTGGAAACTTAGTACATGTGTGAATACATAGAAAAACAGAGTGTCACTAGTATGCCTCTACTTGACTAGCTCGTTGAATCAAAGATGGTTAAGTTTCCTAGCCATAGACATGAGTTATCATTTGATTAGCGAGATCACATCATTAGGAGAATGATGTGATTGACTTGACCCATTCTGTTAGCTTAGCACTTGATTATTTAGTATGTTGTTATTGCTTTCTTCATGACTTATATATGTTCCTATGACTATGAGATTATGCAACTCCCGTTTATCGGAGGAACACTTTGTGTGCTACCAAATGTCACAACATAACTGGGTGATTACAAAGGTGTTCTACAAGTGTATCCAAAGGTACTTTTTGGGTTGGCGTATTTCGAGATTAGGATTTGTCACTCCGATTGTTGGAGAGGTATCTCTGGGCCCTCTCGGTAATGCACATCACTATAAGCCTTGCAAGCAATGTGACTAATGAGTTAGTTGCGAGATGATGTATTACATAACAAGTAAAGAGACTTGTCGGTAACGATATTAAACTAGGTATTGAGATACCGATGATCGAATCTCGGGCAAGTAACATACTGATGACAAAGGGAACAACGTATGTTGGTATGCGGTTTGACCGATAAAGATCTTCGTAGAATATGTGGGAACCAATATGAGCATCCAGGTTCCGCTATTGGTTATTGACCGGAAATGTATCTTGGTCATGTCTACATAGTTCTCAAACCCGTAGGGTCCGCGCGCTTAAAGTTCGGTGACGATCGATATTATGAGTTTATGTGTTTTGATGTACCGAAGGCAGTTCGGAGTCCCGGATGAGATCGGGGACATGACGAGGAGTCTTGAAATGATCGAGACGTAACGATCGATATATTGGACGACTATATTCGGACATCGGAAAGGTTTCGAGTGATTCGGGTATTTATCGGAGTACCGGAGAGTTACAGGAATTCGCCGGGGAGAAGTATTGGGCCTTATTGGGCCATACAGGAAAGAGAGAGGGGCTGCCTAGGGTAGCCCCCCCAGGCCTAATCCGAATTGGACTAGGGGGAGGGGTTGCACCCCCTTCTTCCTTCCCTTCTCTCTTCCCCTTCCTTCTCTCCTACTCCTACTAGGAAAGGAGGAGTCCTACTCCCGGTGGGAGTAGGACTCCACCCTTGGCGCGCCCTCCTCCTTGGCCGGCCGCCTCCCCCCTAGCTCCTTTATATACGGGGGCAGGGGGGCACCCCAAGAGACACAAGTTGATCTGTTGATCTATTCCAGCCGTGTGCGATGCCCCCCTCCACCATATTCCACCTCGGTCACATCGTAGCGGTGCTTAGATGAAGCCCTGCATCGGTAGCAACATCATCACTGTCACCACGCCGTTGTGCTGACGGAACTCTCCCTTGAAGCTCTGCTGGATAGGAGTTCGCGGGACGTCATCGAGCTGAATGTGTGCTGAACTCGAAGGTGCCGTACATTCGGTACTTGGATTGGTCGCATCGTCAAAACGTACGACTACATCAACCGCGTTGTGCTAACACTTCTGCTTTCGGTCTACGAGGGTACGTGGACTTACTCTCCCTGCTCATTGCTATGCATCACCATGATCTTGCATGTGCGTATGAATTTTTTAGAAATTATTGCGCTCCCCAACAAAAATATGACCACGAGTCTGCAAAAAGTACTAGGAAAGCCAAGAAAGCCGCCAGGAAAGCCACAAAAAAGAGGGGAAACAAGCCCAGTGCTTCCGACTTGCTTCAACTGGACGACTCCTCTGAGTCGGAGGTAGCTCTTGACTCTCTTGGCTCCTTTTTTAACCATCTTATTGACACTGACTATCATCAAGATGACACGGGAACGAGTCATGGAGTGGAAGAAGAGGTAACTATAATTTCCTCCGACTCCGAGCCTTTACCAAGACAAAGAATCCGAAGAGTTACCCGGAAAGTAAGATTTTCACACCCCTTAGCTCATCTGGATCCTCACTTTATTTTGAAGCAACAACAGCACGAGAGGCGGCTGCAGACTCGGACGAGCAAGGATGCAGAGTTCTCCTTCGGCTTACCGAATACGCCAAGGAAGCGTCGAAATGAGGTCACCCCCGACTTAAACTCTATTTATCCTTTGGCGGGTCTTACTCGTCAACCGCTCAATTCTTCCGACTCAAATTATCAGGATTCATCTCATTCCTCTTCCGGCGATTCAATTCAATCTAACATGCTGGCTTTCAAGACCGCTCTTGGGTAATGACAACTTACTTATCATTTACTCATTCTGATCCTGTTATGTTTATACTGACTTCATGACTCATGCAGAGGAAAAGCCAAGCCCAGCAAAAGAGCAAAGAAAAACAAGCTGGCTGAGGATCCCAAGATCAATGAACCAGAGCAATAGATCCCAGAGCCTGAAATCTCCATTTCTCAATCCTCCGAGCCGGTTCTCGAAGACCTGCCAGCAGCTTCTGACCCCCCTGTGGAGCGAGGCATTGATGAACCTGTAAACCCTGACATCTCTAGTCCACTTAAGACGGCTGATGCTCATGATGAAGACATGGTGATCACTGCCACCGGCTTTAAAGAACCGGAAAGGCCCAGTGTACTGGCTAAGCATTCTGCCAAGGAAGAACACATTGAACGACGTTCAGATTCGATGTTGCTGACTACTCCCAATTGAGTGCTCGCGAAGTTTTTTGTAGTTATCTTAGTCAAGTACATAGCAGCCGCGATCTGGAAGTAGATATGGTGAAGCAGATGAACCAGAAGTTTAAGGTATGAACTCTTTCTTTACTGGGTTATACTTACTATACCAGCCCCCAAGTCTACTATTTATGATGAATATGTTGTAGACTTTAAATGAACCATGAACATAAGTAATATCTGTTGGTAGAATCCTCAAAAATCTGACTTAATCTGTAGTCCCCAAGGGCCGGTTTAATCAACCTGGATAAACCGGTCCTTTATATCTTGTACATAGTTTTTCAACAGCAATATGCATTAGCCCCCAAGTGCCAAGTACTCTTGCTTGCAAAGTGCTTGGGACTTATTTACATAATATGCCATATAAATAAGCTTTCAACAGACATTAGCCCCCAAGTGCCAAGTGTTGTTGCTTGCAAAAGGTTTGGGACTTAATATTGTGTACTAGTCTTTATGATTTTTATCCGGTATATGTGCAGACCACCACTGTTCAACTACAATCAGAACTGTCTGAATTGAAGAATCGCCTGGAGCTGCAGGAGACTGAGACCTGGAGGGCAAACTCAAAATTTGAATTTAGCGTGTCTGAAACAAAAAAACTGAAAGTCGGCTTTGAAACCGAGAAAAACGCCTGGGTTGAAGAAAAGATTGCTTTGACCCAACGAGCTGAGAAAGCAGAGGCGGCTGTTGAAGAGGTGACAACTGAATTGTCCGGTTTAAAATGCCAAGTGTCTCAGATGGTCTCAGCTATCTTTGGTAAGTCTCCTAATGACTGTCAAATATTGAATACCCTCTAGATCATATGAACTGCCTTTAACTCATTTGTGATTACTATGCAGGCCCCAGAAGCACCAACCTTAACCAAGACATGCTTGTGAAGTTGAAAGCTGTTACACGCTGGTGGAACAACTTTATACTAGGACGCAACATGCTCTGGCCACAATTTCTCCATCAAATCGAACACCGGCACTTTTAGTTGATGTACTGAGAAAGCTTTTTGTGCTGCCTCAGAGGATTGGTCAGATGAAGAGGTCATGTGCAAGAGCCGGGGTTGTAACAGCTTTAAGCCGGGCTAGAGCTTGGCTACTAGAGCTAGACCCGGCTGAGCTATCAACCGGGTGCCCAAGCTTAAAAGCATATGGCACCCCTTTTAACAAGAAGGACTTTGCCGCCTGTGTGAAGGAAATTTGTCCTTCGGCTAGCCTGACTGCCAGTGAAACCGATCTATCCCAATATCAGCCGGCTTATGATTTGGAGAATCAGAAAATGCCAACACCGTCTTATAAAGTACAAGATCTTATACCCCCAATCCGTAAGCACACTTTCGCTCCTGCAGTTAACCCGGAAGAGCTTATTGATGACAAGGCTGAATTTCAAGCTTTAAGTGGCATTGACTGGTCATCGCCCGCCTTCCAGGAACAAGAGTAGGACGAAGACACGAAGAGGGATGATCCAGAAGTCTCAGGCCAGTAGGGAGAAGAAGATTTATCTGCTAGGCGGTTCATACCTGTGACTTTGAAAAACCAGTTGATCATTTAGACTCGGGGAGTCATGTAATAGGGTAGCAATAACTTTGCTTTGTCGTGCCATCGTGCACATTTTGGTGCTCAATACTGTTAGGCCGCCCTCTTAAATTTATCCTCTTTACTCTTATCATTTATTTGACTTGTCCCGAAGAAAATCCTTGAATCATCCTGCACACAGAAATAGATGACGAAAACCCTTTGCGGTTTACCACAGGGTGGGTCATAATATCTCACGTATAACCATGATGTGTAAAAAATAGCCATGGATAAAGCTGGTATGAACCAGAACTTAAAACATAACAATAATAAGAATATCTTGCCTGTGATATTGAATTATACTGCTGTTTTATGTGGCCTGTGCAGTAAGGGTGATAACCCAATCTTTTTAGAAGCCAAAACTTCCAAGTGTTTTATGATTCTCATATGCTAGTGACTTATCATCCAAAGTCAAGTCGGGTTAATTGAAACCACATGTACGCTTCAGACACAAGCAAAAAAGTATCCAGAGAAACCCAGAAAACCGTTTCAAAAGACTTAAATCAACAATGAGAGAAAAAACAGGAGGCTTCTGGTTCGAATATGATCAGTAAGCCGGACAAAAAGGGTTAATGGCTATGTTCTCTTTAGTGAACGACACCTATGTTTGAACAGGAAGCCGGACCAAAAGGGTTAATGGCTATGTTCTCTTTGGTGAATGACACCTATGTTTGAATAGGAAGCCCCCAAGTGGCTTTTGGCATTGTGCCGATCAAGTGGGTACCGACAGCTATGTTCTCTTTGGTGAATGCAACCTATGTTTGAACAGGAAGCCCCCAAATGACCTATGTTTGAACAGGAAGCCCCCAAATATTTAACGACTCTGATTCGAATACGATCAGGGTCAGACCAAAAGGAGTTAAGCCATGATTCAAATACAATCTAGCCGACAAGTTGTCAAGAGGTTTGAGCAGCTATGATTCGAATATGATCAGGAAGCTGTGCCAAAGGAGTTAAGTTAGATTCGAATATGATCAGCCCCCAATTGTCATTTATGATGACGAAGACACATGATCATTTGAAGATAAAACAACAAAGACCCTGCTTTATTATAATCCTCATAATATATACATGATAAAAATATGTACATTGTAAGAGCCAGTGGCTCATGTGTAGTAAGGCCGAAGATGAGCAATATTCCACGGCCGACAGGTCTCCTCCTCCGACTTATGTGAGTCTTTGTGCTCTCGAACATCGATAAGGTAGTATGACCCGTTGTTCAAGTTCTTGCTGACCACAAAGGGCCCTTCCAAAGGTAGGGATAACTTGTGTGCATCAGTTTGATCTTGGATGAGCCGGAGTACCAAATCACCTTCTTGAAAGGTTCTGGACTTAACCTGGCGGCTGTGATAAGGACGCATCTCCTGTTGGTAAATCGCCGAGCGGGCTGCCGCCAGGTCACGCTTCTCATCTAACAGGTCAAGTGCATCCTGGCGCGCTTGTTCATTATCAGCCTCAACATAAGCCGCCACGCGAGGCGAGTCATGACAGATGTCGCTAGGAAGAACCGCCTCTGCTCCATTAACCATGAAGAAAGACGTGTAACCCGTAGATCTGTTGGGGGTAGTATTGATACTCCATAACACTGAAGGTAACTCCTCCACCCAACAACCCGGCGTTTGTTGCAAGGGAACCATAAGCCGGGGCTTGATGGCCATCAAAATTTCTTGATTGGCTCTTTCGGCTTGACCATTGGACTGGAGATGAGCTACTGATGAAACGTCAAGTCGAATATGCTCATGTTGACAAAACTCCTCCATGGCACCCTTGGACAGATTAGTGCCATTGTCAGTTATAGTGTTGTGTGGAAAGCCAAAACAAAAAATCACCTTCTTCAGGAATTGAACCACCGTGGCTGCTCACACATACTAACTGGCTCTGCCTCGACCCACTTTGTGAATTTATCAACCGCCACCAAAAGGCGGGTCTGTCGGCGTTCTGGGAACGGGGGTACCCAGACTTGCCTGCCTACGGCCTGCGGCGTGGCTCAAGGAGTGGCCCAGTACGGCACATCTTCGTCAGCACAAGCTCAAGACCCTCGCGAGGGACCAAGCCTCACGGGGCGGACGAAAGGAAGCTTCCTCAGGTGCAGCCTCGTCAGGCTGGCTCGCGAGGAGGCGAAGAGATCAGGGCGGGGTACCTCACGAGGTACCCATGATGCAAGCCATGACGACTGAAGCCAGGCGGGCGCCGGCCTGCGTAGAGTCCTTGTTTCCTCTTTGGTGCAAAGGGGGCAAGCGCAGGCAAGGGTATCAAGCAAAGGCAACCATTTCGGTGCAACAAGACCAAGACCAGCAGAACGGTAGGATGGAGGTCATCGTGGAGCCCACGAAGGCGTCATCGTCACAGTCTTTGGCAGGCGAGGACCAACTTTAGTCAGGATAAGTGTACTAGATGTTCCCCTTCGAAATGGCCAATTGTTGGCGCCCTTCCCGCTCAATATTTGGGAAGAGGACTAGGGCCTCGCCCTATAAATAGGGCTAGCCACCACAGTAGAAAGGGATGGGGATTCAATCCTTCCCAAGAGGCATCACCCCCACAAGAACTCCTCCCCTCGCGAGGCAGTTCTTTCATTGTATTGTTCATCATCAGCCCCTTAGGCAATCCACCACACCACAAACTAGAGTAGGGTATTACACCACAATGGTGGCCCAAACTAGTATAAACCTCGTGTCCCTTGTGTTGTTCTTCGTGTAGTTTAGATCCTTTGCGAGGTGACGAGATGCGAGCTGGTAGGAGGTGTGATCTCCGCGCGCACCCCTGAGTTCGAACCTTATGGGTCTGCCGAAACCCGAAATCCGACATTTGGCGCGCCAGGTAGGGGTGCGCCGGAATCCGCCTTCCGCCGCCTTGTGTTTCGTTGTCCGTCGCATCCATGTCTGACGCTCGTCGAGCCCGCGCCGAGCGCCGGGCTGCCCTCGCGGCCCATGTCGCCCAGACGGCCCCCGTCGGAGGGCCTCCCTGTCATTCCCCGTCGCCTGCTGTCCACGCCGCCACCGGGCCGGCAGGGAACGAACAGCAGGCGTCGTCCCTGCATCCTTCTGTGCGGCGAGAAGGCCGCACCGCCACCCGGTTGCTGACTCCAGCCGATTCGTCGTCCCACGCCCGTCGCGCTCCTGCGGACGTGCACGCTGCGCTGCTCCTGGCGCGAGAGCTCCTGCACTACCGTCCCGTCGACGACCTCTACGACGAGTGGCTTGCCCGCATTACCGAGGTCGTCAGCGCCGCTGGGGGCTCCCCTGCACCATCCCTCTTGTTGCATCACCACCCGCCCTGCGCGGGGAACGCAGCTCCGGAGGCGCCTCAGCCGCCTCCCCCTCAAGAAGGCGCCCTGGCCCCAAGGCGTGCGGTCCCTGGACGGGACCCGCTCCGTCCGGCACCCGCGCAGCAAGAGAAGAGCTGCCAAGAGATCCCTCGCCCTCAAGAAGCTTCTCGTGTGCTCCCCGCACCGGCCCCTCACGACCGCGCTCCTGCTCCAGCGCGCCAAGATCCTGCGCTGCTCCTGGCGGCAGCGCGCGGGGACCTCCAAGATCAAGCTCTTTGTCACCATAGGCCTCCTGTGGCCACTGCAGGCTGCCGTGCCTTCACCGCCGAGCTGCGCAGCGTGGCCTGGCCGGGCAAGTTCAAGCCAGATCTGCCCCCGCGCTACGACGGCACGGCTGACCCTGCAGAGTTCCTCCAGCTCTACAAGCTGGGCATCGAAGCCGCCAACGGGGATGAGAAGGTCATGGCGAACTGGTTTCCATGGCGCTCAAGGACGATGCCCGCACCTGGCTCCTAAACCTGGCTCCTGGCACGATTTCCTCCTGGGACGAGATGCGCACCCGCTTCTTCGCCAACTTCCAGGGCACTCGCGACCGGCCCCCGGCCATGAGCAACCTGCGCCACATCAAACAGCAGCCAGGAGAGACCCTGCAAAAGTACATCCAACGCTTCAACAACGCTCGCCTCAAGATCCCCAGGGTGACTGAGGAGGCCATCATCTCAGCCTTCTCCGACGGAGTGCGTGACATCAAGATGACAGAGGAGCTGACAATCCATGAAGACCTGTGCACATCCCTAGAGTTGTTAAACTTGGCGACCAAGTGCGCCAGGGCTGAGGAAGGGCGCCTCTCCCTCCTCGAGCTTCCGGCCGCCGATCCAGAAGAGAAGAAGCCCAAGGTCAAGGACGTGAAGCGCAAGGGGGCTGTCGTGCTTGCAGCAGAGCCAGACACCAAGCGAGGCAGGGATTAGCCTGAGTCATCCAAGGGCAGTCGGTACTGCGCGTACCACGACCTCCACACCCACAACACGAACAAATGCCAAGAGCTCAGGGTTGTGCGGGATGTGCGTGCCAACCGACGCCCCGATCGCAACGATCGGGGCTATGGCCGAGGAGGGGGAAGAGGTGGAGGACGATGGGAAGACCGTGGCCCTCGCCAAGGGTGGTGTGACCGACCTCGCGAGGACCGCTGGCAGGACCAGCCTCGCGAGGGAGGTTGGAGGGATCAGCCTCGTGAGGATCGCCCACAAGGCAACGTAGGCCTCCCTCCTCTGCCACCTCGGCCGAGGAGGAATGAAGACCATCATCAGGACCAAAGGGCTGGGGGCTTCAAGGAGCCGCGCGCAATCGCTTGCATCTACGGCGACACTCAGGCCCCAGCCTCCCAGCGCACCTTCAAGCAGTTTGCTCGCGAGGTGAATGCAGTCCTTCCCAAGCTTGAGGCCACGCGCCCCCTCAGGTGGTCACCGTGCGCTATCACGTTCAGCTCAGCGGATCAGCTCAAGTGTGCAGCTACAGCCGGAGTCCTCCCGATGCTTTGTTCCCCAATCATCAGCAATGTGCAAGTCACCAGGACCCTCATTGATGGCGGAGCAGGACTCAACATCCTGTCCATCAAGACATTCAACAATCTCCAAGTGCCATACAACCAGCTTCAGCCAACCAAGCCTTTCTCAGGAGTCACTGATGGTTCCACCGTTCCAATAGGGCAAGTCCGCCTTTCTGTCACCTTTGGGCAGCGCGACAACTACCGCACCGAGCTCATTGACTTTGATGTTGCCCACATTCTCCTGCCATACAATGCAATCCTCAGGTACCCAGCCCTGGCCAAGTTCATGACAGTGACTCATCACGGCTACAATGTCCTCAATATGCTAGGAAGTGGTGGAGTCATCACAGTGCCTTGTGAGGAGAGGGATGCAGTGTGTTCCCTTGAGCGAGCTTTCCAAGCCGCGGCAATCGAAGACCCAGATCACAGGAGTCGAAGACTTTCCGAGACAGTCCCTCAGAAGAAGAAGACATCGCCTGGTCCGAACCCTCGGGAGGCAGGCCCCTCAGGATCCGCGCCCGCTCAAGGGGCGCCTCCTTCTGTCGCATAGGAAGGCGTGCCCCGCGCCCTCCTTGGGCAAGGCTCGGAGGCTCTCTCCTAGAGGTCCACCGACTTTGCCAAGATCACGAGGGAGGCGCTCGGGCACCACTTGGAGGCGTGCTTCAAAGCATGTTTCCCTCAGGAAGGAACAAGGCAAGGAGGGCCAAACCCTCAGGAGTTCATCAGCGAGATCATTCAGGAGCTGCAGGAGTCAAGAGTCATAAGTGGCAGCCGCCGCTTACCCGCTGTAGCTCCCCATCCAGGCGAGGATTGTGGACTGCGCGTCTGCATCGACATACCAGAGCTCAACCGAGCCGCCTCTCAGGAGCGCTTCTGGCCCTCGCGCGTGGGACGCTGCGAAGGTCCACCCCACAGCTATGTTCGCATGCCTTTCGGCCTGCCGAACGCGGCTGCTGCGCGTCAGCGCGTCATGAGGAGCATTCTGGAGGCTCAAGAGGTCAGGCATTCCGCAGTCCTAGTAGAGATGAAGATGGCCCTTGAAGAGCCGCCAGCGCCCCCGGAGCCTCCTGAGGCTCCTGGGCCTGGGGGCTCGTGAGGACCGGCTTCCGCAGTGCACATCGTCCGCTACTTCAGCATCCCTTCATCCCCAACATCATCAGGTGACATCCTTCGAGTTTCGTTTTCAGCTGGGAGCGCCCCCAGGGCTGCATCATTCCTAGGCCGCGTGGGTCCATCCCTGCGGCATGTATCCCTTTTGTTCATGTCTTTAGGTTACTTTGTTGGGGGCACCCCTCGGGCTGCATTATCCCCAAGCTGCCAGGGCCTGACCTAGCGGCATGTATCTCTCTCGTGTTTATTCAGGTCGTGTATTTGACCCGCCATGATTATTACTTGATGCATGTGTCGGCACCCTGGTACGTCTCCAACGTATCTATAATTTTTGATTGCTCCATGCTACTTTATCTACTATTTTGGACTATATTGGGCTTTATTTTCCACTTTTATATTATTTTTGGGACTAACCTATTAACCGGAGGCCCAGTCCAGAATTGCTGTTTTTTGCCTATTTTAGTATTTCGAAGAAACAGAATATCAAACGGAGTCCAAACGGAATAAAACCTTCGGGAACGTGATTTTCTCACCGAACGTGATCCAAGAGACTTGGACCCTGCTCCAAGGAACAACCGAGGAGGTCACGATGGTGGGGGGCGTGCGCCCCCTAGGCGCGCCCCCCTGTCTTGTGGGCCCCCTGTTGCTCCACCGATGTACTCCTTCCTCCTATATATACCTACGTACCCCCATCAGATCAGATACGGAGCCAAAAACCTAATTCCACCGCCGCAACCTTCTGTATCCGCGAGATCCCATCTTGGGGCCTGTTCCGAAGCTCCGCCGGAGAGGGCATCCACCATGGAGGGCTTCTACATCAACACCATAGCCTCTCCAATGAAGTGTGAGTAGTTTACTTCAGTCCTTCAGACCTTCTTCTCTCTTTTTGGATCTCAACACAATGTTCTCCCCCTCTCTTCTAGAGACCTATTCGATGTAATCTTCTTTTTGCAGTGTGTTTGTTGAGACCGATGAATTGTGGGTTTATGATCCAGCTTATCTATGAACAATATTTGATTCTTCTCTGAATTCTTTTATGTATGATTGAGTTATCTTTGCAAGTCTCTTCGAATTATCCGTTTGGTTTGGCCAACAAGATTGGTAGTTCTTGCAATGGGAGAAGTGTTTAGCTTTGGGTTCAATCTTGCGGTGTCCTTACCCAGTGACAAAAAGGGTTGCAAGGCACGTATTGTATTGTTGCCATCGAGGATAACAAGGTGGGGTTTTTATCATATTGCATGAATTTATCCCTCTACATCATGTCATACCTAGATAACCTCGTAATTATTCGCTTTTCTATCAATTGCTCAACAGTAATTTGTTCACCCACCGTAGAATACTTATGCTCTTGAGAGAAGCCACCAGTGAAACCAATGGCCCCCGGGTCTATTCTCATCATATCAATCTCCATTACTTTATTACTTGCTTTGTTTTTACTTTGCCTTTTACTTTTTACTTTGCATTTCTATATCAAAAATACCAAAAATATTATTTATCATCTCTATCAGATCTCGCCCTCGTAAGTGACCGTGAAGGGATTGACAACCCTTAATCGCGTTGGTTGCGAGTAGCTATCGATTTGTGTAGGTACGAGGGACTCGTGCGTGATCTCCTACTAGATTGATACCTTAATTCTCAAAAACTGAGGGAAATACTTACGCTACATTACTGCATCATCCTCTCCTCTTCGGGGAAATCCAACGCAGTGCTCAAGAGGTAGCAAGAAGAATTTCTGGCGCCGTTGCCGGGGAGTTTGCGCAAAAGTCAACTATACCAAGTACCCATCACAATCCCTATCTCTCACATTACATTATTTGCCTCTCGTTTTCCTCTCCCCCACTTCACCCTTGTCGTTTTATTCGCCCTCTCTTTCCCAATCTCCTCTCTCTTTCGCTTACCTTTTTGTTTGCTTGTGTCTCCATGTGCCTTCTTTTGCTTGCATCTTCGCTTGCTAAAAATTTATGGATCCTCATCCACTTGCTAATCTCTTTAAGTTGAACCTATTGCTAGTGAGTTGAGTGCACTAGATTATCTTTATGAGGTTTTGCTTGAAATTCGTGAAGCTAAAAATTGTGATGAAGTACTTTATGAAGCAATTTACGATAGATCTTTGAATAAAAAGCATGATTGCAATGATTTTACTATAAATTCTCTTGATGTCAATTCTGCTAATGATATGCAAAACCCTAAGCTTGGGGATGCTAGTTTTGCTATGTCTACTACTTGTTGCAATGATCATGATTGGGGTGATTCTTCTTGTGATCGTGAAAATTTATTAAAGCCCCATGATGAATATGAGATTGATAATAATGTTTGCGATAATACTGAAAGTGGGTTTGGAAGAGTGTCAACTTTAGATCCTACATATTTGGATATTGTTTAATCTTATGAAGTTTTTGATAAAAGTGGGTTTGGAGAGGTCATGACTTTTGTTAATGTTAATCCCACTATTTTGGAAGAGTGTCAACTTTGCATGCATGTGGATCGTGTTGAAAATATTTTATGTGATAGCTACTTTGTTGAATTTTCTTATGATCCCACATGTAATTACTATGAGAGAGGAAAATATGGTCGTAGAAATTTTCATGATAATAAATTACCTCTCGTTATGTTGAGATTGCTATTGTTTCTTTCCGCCTCCTTGCATATGCTAGTTTTTGCTTGCCTTGATAATTTGTTTGCCTATAAGATGCATATGCATAGGAAGTATGTTAGACTTAGATGTGTTTATCACGTGTTTCATGATGCTCTCTTTATGCTTCAATGCTTGTCCTTTATGTGAGCATCATTGAAATCTCAATGCCTAGCTAAGGGCGTTAAACGATGGCGCTTGTTGGGAGGCAACCCAATTTTATTTTGTGTTTTTTGTTTTTACTTCTGTTTAGGAATAAATAATCCATATAGTTTATGTTTAGATGTGGTTTTATGTTTTAATTAGTGTTTGTGCCAAGTAGAACCTATAGGATAAGCTATGATGATAGGTGATTTGATTCTGCTGAAAAACAGAAACTTTGCGCTCACGAGAAAAAATTCAATAAATCACAGAAACGTGCTTTTTCATTGATTCTTTTTGCTGATGATCAATAAACAAATTGTACAGTACTTCCTATTTTGGTAGAAGTTTTAGAGTTCCAAAAGTTTGCGTTAGTTACAGATTGCTACAGACTGTTCTGTTTTTGACAGATTCTGTTTTTCGAGTGTTGTTTGCTTATTTCAATGCATCTATGGCTAATAAATTAGTTTATAAACCATAAGGAAGTTGGAATACAGTAGGTTTAACACGAATATAAATAAAGAATGAGTTCATTACAGTACCTTAAAGTAGTCTTTTGTTTTCTTTCACTAACGGAGATCACGAGATTTCTATTGAGTTTTGTGTTCTGAAGTTTTCAAGTTTTGGGTGAATTCTTTTGATGGATTATGGAACAAAGAGTGGAAAGAGCCCATGCTTGGGAATGCCCATGGCACCCCCAAGATAATCCAAGGACACCAAAAAGTCAAAGATTGGGGATGCCCCAGAAGGCATTCCCTCTTTTGTCTACTTCCATCGGTAATTTACTTGGAGCTATATTTTTATTCACCACATGTCATGTGTTTTGCTTGGAGCGTCTTGTATTATTTGCGTCTTTGCTTCTTAGTTTACCACAATCATCCTTGATGTACAGACCTTTTGAGAGAGCCATACATGATTTGGAATTTGCTAGAATACTCTATGTGCTTCACTTATATCTTTTGAGCTTGATAGTTTTGCTCATAATGCTTCACTTATATCTTTTGAGCGTAATAATTTTTGCTCTAGTGCTTCACTTAGATCTTTTAGAGCACGGTGGTGGATTTGTTTTAAAGAAACTATTGATCTCTCATGCTTCACTTAGATTATTTTGAGAGTTGTTGATAGCATGGTAATTTGCTTAATGTTAATATACTTGGTATTCAAGATTTGTGAAACTTTCTTTTGAGTGCGTTGAATACTAAGATAAGTTTGATGCTTGATAATTGTTTTGAGATATGGAGGTGATAATATTAAAGTGATGATAGTTGGGGTGATTATGAATTTAAAGAATGCTTGAGTTGAAGTTTGTGATTCCTGTAGCATGCACGCATGGTGAACCGCTTTGTGATAAAGTCAGAACACAATTTTATTTATTGATTGTCTTCCTTATGAGTGGCAGTCGGGGACGAGCGATGGTCTTTTCCTACCAATCTATCCCCCTAGGAGCATGCGTGTAGTGCTTTGGTTTTTGATGACTTCTAAATTTTTGCAATAAGTGAATGAGTTTTTTTGATTAATGTTGAGTCCATGGATTATACGCACTCTCACCCTTCCACCATTGCTAGCCTCTCTAATACCGCGCACTTTTCACCGGTATCATACACCCACCATATACCTTCCTCAAAACAGCCACCATACCTACCTATCATGGCATTTCCATAGCCATTCCGAGATATATTGCCATGCAACTTTCCATCGTTCCGTTCATATGACACACATTACTTTTGTCATATTGATTTTTGCATGAACATGTAGTTGACATTGTATTTGTGGCAAAGCCACCTTTCATAATTATTTCATACATGTCGCTCATGATTCATTGCATATCCCGATACACCGCCGGAGGCATTCATATAGAGTCATATTTTGTTCTAAGTATCGAGTTGTAATTGTTGAGTTGTAAGAAAAATAAAAGTGTGATGATCATCATTATTAGAGCATTGTCCCAGTGAGGAAAGGATGATGGAGACTATGATTCCCCCATAAGTCGGGATGAGACTCCGGACGAAAAAAAAGAGTGGCCAAAAAAAAGAGAAAAGGCCCAAATAAAAAAATGAGAGAAAAAGAGAGAAGGGACAATGCTACTATCCTTTTTCCACACTTGTGCTTCAAAGTAGCACCATGATCTTCATGATAGAGAGTCTCATATGTTGTCACTTTCATATAGTAGTGGGAATTTTTCATTATAGAACTTGGCTTGTATATTCCAATGATGGGCTTCCTCAAAAGTGCCCTAGGTCTTCGTGAGCAAGCAAGTTGGATGCACACCCACTTAGTTTCTTTCGTTGAGCTTTCATATACTTATAGCTCTAGTGCATCCGTTGCATGGCAATCCCTACTCACTCACATTGATATCTATTAATGGGCATCTCCATAGCCCGTTGATACGCCTAGTTGATGTGAGACTATCTTCTCCTTTTTTGTCTTCTCCACAACCACCATTCTATTCCACCTATAGTGCTATGTCCATGGCTCACGCTCATGTATTGCGTGAAAGTTGAAAAAGTTTGAGATTACTAAAAGTATGAAACAATTCTTTGTGTGATGAAGTTAGAGCTTAGCCAGACTATACGACTTTGTAGGGATAACTTTCTTTAACCATGCTATTTTGAGAAGACATGATTGCTTTAATTTGTATGCTTGAAGTATTATTACTTTTATGTCAATATGAACCTTTGTCTTGAACCTTTTGGATCTGAATATTCATGTCACAATTAAGAAGGTTTACATTAAAATTATGCCAATGTATCACTCCGCATCAAAAATTCTTTTTTTATCATTTACCTACTCGAGGACGAGCAGGAATTAAGCTTGGGGATGCTTGATACGTCTCCAACGTATCTATAATTTCTTATTGCTCCATGCTACTTTATCTACTATTTTGGACTATATTGGGCTTTATTTTCCACTTTTATATTATTTTTGGGACTAACCTATTAACTGGAGGCCCGGCCCAGAATTGCTGTTTTTTGCCTATTTCAGTATTTCGAAGAAATAGAATATCAAACGGAGTCCAAACGGAATAAAACCTTCGGGAACGTGATTTTCTCACCGAACGTGATCCAGGAGACTTGGACCCTTCTCCAAGGAACAACCGAGGAGGTCACAAGGGTGGGGGGCGCCCCCCCTGGGCGCGCCCCCTGCCTCGTGGGCCCCCTATTGCTCCACCGACGTACTCCTTCCTCCTATATATACCTACGTACCCCCGTTAGATCAGATACGGAGCCAAAAACCTAATTCCACCGCCGCAACCTTCTGTATCCATGAGATCCCATCTTGGGGCATGTTCCGGAGCTCCGCTGGAGAGGGCACCCACCATGGAGGGCTTCTACATCAACACCATAGCCTCTCCGATGAAGTGTGAGTAGTTTACTTCAGACCTTCGGGTCCATAGCTATTAGCTAGATGGCTTCTTCAATCTTTTTTGATCTCAATACAATGTTCTCCCCCTCTCTTGTGGAGATCTATTCGATGTAATCTCCTTTTTGCGGTGTGTTTGTTGAGACCGATGAATTGTGGGTTTATGATCCAGCTTATCTATGAACAATATTTGATTCTTCTCTGAATTCTTTTATGTATGATTGAGTTATCTTTGCAAGTCTCTTCGAATTATCCGTTTGGTTTGGCAAACTAGATTGGTAGTTCTTGCAATGGGAGAAGTGTTTAGATTTGGGTTCAATCTTGCGGTGTCCTTACCCAGTACAAAAAGGGTTGCAAGGCACGTATTGTATTGTTGCCATCGAGGATAACAAGATGGGATTTTTATCATATTGCATGAATTTATCCCTCTACATCATGCCATCTTGCTTAAGGCGTTACTCTATTTTTAACTTAATACTCTAGATGCATGCTGGATAGCGGTCGATGAGTGGAGTAATAGTAGTAGATGCAGAATCATTTCGATTTACTTGTTTTGGACGTGATGCCTATATACATGATCATACCTAGATAACCTCATAATTATTCGCTTTTCTATCAATTGCTCAATAGTAAGTTTTCACCCACCGTAGAATACTTATGCTCTTGAGAGAAGCCACTAGTGAAACATATGGCCCCCGGGTCTATTCTCATCATATGAATCTCCATTACTTTCTTACTTGCTTTGTTTTTACTTTGTCTTTTACTTTTTACTTTGCATTTCTATATCAAAAATACCAAAAATATTATTTATCATCTCTATCATATCTCACCCTCGTAAGTGACCGTGAAGGGATTGACAACCCCTAATCGCGTTGGTTGCGAGTAGCTATCGATTTGTGTAGGTACGAGGGACTTGTGCGTGATCTCCTACTGGATTGATACCTTAGTTCTCAAAGATTGAGGGAAATACTTATGCTACTTTACTGCATCATCCTCTCCTCTTCGGGGAAATCCAACGCAGTGGTCAAGAGGTAGCACACCCTTCTTCCCTCATGCCAGCCGCTTGCACGTTAAAAGGGGGGTACCTAAGCATCGCGGCTCATTGACTCTTACTAGCTCTCCAGCCCTCACCTCCTGGCCTTGTCCACGGCATCGCGACCTGGCATACCAGCAACGGCTGAACTCTCTCAAGGGCCGGGACCTGAGGACGTCGAGCGTCGGCATCTAACCAAATTTGCAGGAGCACATTACAAGTAAAGGCCCAGAGCCAGGCGCAACCCTCCTTGAGGTAGGGCCCCTTGAGTCCTGCGCTGGCTCACGGGTGCCCAGATACACCTCGTCAGGCCCTATCGTGCCAGCCACGTATCATGGCGGGGTTGTACACGCCCCGGGGGCTCCTCCTGAAGGGGAGCCCCCTCCCACGCACCAGTGGAAGCACCATGCTCCGCGCTGGCTGATGACACTGCCGAGGAGCGGCTATGCCCGTACACATACGGAAGTGCTATGCTCCGCGCTGGTGATAAACAACTGAGGGTGGCCCCCGGCCGCATCAACCTCAGGGAGCCCAGAGCTCAGTGTCCAGCCCCATCGTAACGCCTCCCCTCGGGAGTGCTGCGCAAGGGGGCTGGGCACGGGGGCTATGCCTGGGTCACGCCCAGGCGCACGCCACCCAGCCAGGCCCCTCAGGCCTGGTTCTTCGCACGTCTCTCCCCGAGCGGAGCCAAGGTATGAAGGCCGTTTGAACGTCAAGGGGGACTCCTGAGCATCGCAACTCAGGAGCCTAACTGGTCACATAGCCCCTCACCCCTTAGTTCTGAAAGGCTAACGGCGGTTGAGGTATGCGTGGGGCCAGGCCCTGCCGACATAGAACGGTAGATCTGCTCCTACACCTCCCCTCCCTACTTGTTGTTCGTGCGTCAAGGGGGACTCCTGAGTATCGTGACTCAGGAGCCTAACTGGTCATGTAGCCCCTCACTCCTTGGTCCCGTCCTGGTTTCCGGTCGGGGCTAACGGCGGCTGAGGTATGCGCGGGGCCGGGCTCTGTTGAAGTAGAACACAAGCAAGTAGGAAGGAAAAGCGCAAATCTCAAGGAATTCAAAAGCAAATATTACAGTCCATAGGTTGTTTTCACAATGCCAAACACAAGTTTAAACGCCTGCACGAGGCATGATGCATGTTGCAGGAACTAAAACGGGACAGGAGCCGCGAAGGTGTCACTTTCCGGCGGTGCCATCACTGGTGGTGGAGTTGCGCTAGGCGGCTTCACCTCGCGGAGCCCCAGGATCGGCAGCATCTCGCCTTGGCTTGGTGCTGAAAGCACGGAACTTTGCCAGCAGGGCTTCCGCTCGACCCTTCACAGCCTTAGCAGCGGCAGCGGCAAGCTCGCCCCTCGCAGGCTCCAGCAGGCTGTCAAGATCGATGTTGGGGTCGTGAAGATAGACGTGGGTGGAGACACGCGCAAGCGCTGCATAAGAAAGGACACGCGCCTCGGCCTCAGCCGTGGGGCCAAGGCCGATGGTGACATCTTCAAGTGCGCAGACCAGGAAGGGAAGCAACTTGGCGGGGCCATCCTCGGCGTCGGCCAGCGGTTTCTCCAGGCCGCCATCATAAAGCGTCTTCAACGAGGCGCGAGCCCTCTCCTCCAGCTTCACGAAGGGCACGCGGTCCTCGGCCAGGACCCTCGCCTTGCCTTCCAGTTCGATCCTCTTCGCCTCCAACGCCTGCTCCAGCGTATCCAATCGGCCATGGCGTTCATCAAGCTCGGTGTCCCGGTCCTTGGTGGCAGCCTCACGAGTCTCCATCTCCCCCTCCTTCCCCTGGCGGTCATGGACCTCCTTGGCAAGCTGGTCGCGCAGGCCTTGCAGCTCGCTCTCCAGTGCCTTGCAGCGGCCCCGGACATCCGCAACCTCACCCAAGGCGGCATCATGAGCGGCCTTGGCTTGAACGATGGCCTGCTTCTCCTCGTGGCAGGCCGTCGCGGCCTGGACCAGCGCCGCTCGAACTGAGGCGTCAAAGCGGACCCAGCCAGAAGCCAACTCCAGGCGCCCGGCCACCAGGCGGGGGTCGGCACCCTGAAGATCTTCTCGCAGCCGGTCCAGCTCAGCAGCAGCGCGATCCAAGACAGTAGAAGGAGTCGGAGAGACGGCAGTTGGAGGAGTAGGAGGAGAAGACGGCAGCATGATCACAGCGCCAGGAGTCGGGACCTTCTGAGCCCCGGCGGCTGCAGCAGTGGCATCAGGCAGGGACGTCTCGGGAGTCGCCTGGGTCATGGGGGCTGGGCTCACACTAGCACGCCCCACCTGGCCTCGCGAGGATGACCGGGCAGGGGAGGTTCGAGCCTTGCCCCCTCTTTCTCCCGCAGTTGGAAGCGTAGCCCCAGGCGAAGCCTCAGGGGCCCCCTTCAGCCTTTTCGCCATAGGCATGGGCCTAGCCAAGGAATATGGACGTAAGCCTCAGCAAAAGGAGCAGGAAGCAAAACAAAAATCAAGCACTTACTGGTCACCGCTCACGGAATCAAGCAGCCTCCGGCCGAACTTGAAGCCTGAGAGCCGGCTGCTGGGGTCAGCCTCAGGAGACTCGGAAGTAGGAGGCACGTCTGCAGACCGCCTTGGAGCTGGAGCAGACCCACGGAGAACCAGCCCCGTCCTGTCCTTCTTCGGGATCAGGGGCGAACTCTCCCCTCCTCGCTCGTCACCATCCTCATCGTGGTCCGGCATCAGGCGAAGGACGCGGGACCTGCGCCGAGGGAGGGGCTCTCTCGACTCCCCGTCGGTCGCCTCGGAGTCGGGCTGCTCTTCCTCCCCCTCTTCTTCCTCCTCCCTGCTGGAGTCGCTGGAAGATACGTTCACTGTCTCTAGGACCGCCAGGTCCTCAGGAACCTCCGTGGGCACAGGCCTATCCCCGTTGAAGGCGGACATGGAATTCACCACCTGCTCCCAATCATCCCGAAGGAACAGGGGTGCAGGAGCACCCTCTAGTCTCGCCACATCTCCCCCGACCAAGGATTGGAGGACCGCGGCCAGATCTCCATCGGCCAGGACTAAGGAGCTCCGGCGAAGGGCGGCATCGGTTTCCCCGAGCCTCCACAGCGGGAGCGAGTGTTCCCGAAGCGGAGCCACCCGGTGCTCCAGTAACTCGCTTAGGAGAGACGCCCCGATCAGCTTCACCGTCGCCATGTTGCCTGGCCACAGGTCCGCGTCCATCCTCTCCAGCACTGGCTTCACGCGGGGATCGACGAGCTCCACGCGGGACCAAGCGTCGACGGCCTCGGGCTGCCTCGTAGATAGCATCAGCCAAGGGTGGATGCGCCCAGCATCCACCATGACCCACTTGCTCCGGAAGCCTTCGATCCTCTTCCCAGGCTTCGAGATAGCATTGGAGCTAGAGTACGCAATGAAGCTCGCGCACGCAGTGATGGGGCCGCGAGAAACCTGGAGGTAAAAGTAATGGCGCAGCAAGGCCACCGAGGGCCTGACCCCAACATGAGCCTCGCAATAATAGGCGAAAATCGCCAGGAGAAGAACAGAGTTGGGGTGGAGGTGCAGAGCTTGCAGGTTGTAGTGGTGAAGAACAGAAAGGAAGAACTCAGAAAAGGGAGGCACCAGACCAACGGCGATGGCGCTCATGAAGAGCGGGTAGAAGGTGCTTCCTTTGTCCTCGGGAAGGGCGGAGCCAACCTTGAGCATGTCCGCCCCATCGTTGCCTTGCACCACCATCATCTGGCGCGTCTGGGCGAGGTTCTTCTCTGACATGTTCGGAGGATCCAGAGCGGGTGAGTACCAGGCTCCGATCGGGGTCTGACGAGGCTCCATGGCTTGCTGAGATGTGGGGTTGGAGCAAATCTAGAGGATTTTGGGAGCAAGAAGGAGGAGAGCAAGAAAGGGGATCTGGGACAAATGACTGGTGAAGGCGAAGAGGGTAAGCCTGGCCCGGGGCCGCTCTTTTGGCAAGTCGTGAGGTTGCCGAGGCATCATGGGGAAGCAGGGACGCCCACGTCCAATCAACCACCACGCGGCGCCCAAGGCCACAGGCTGTTGAGGCCCGCGGTGCTTCGCACTTGCCCCTTCGCTTCTCTGCTAAGCCAAGTCCGGGCGCGCCTTTGGCCCGGGGGCTACTGTCGGCGTTCTAGGAACGGGGGTACCCAGACTTGCCTGCCTGCGGCCTGCGGCGTGGCTCAAGGAGTGGCCTAGTATGGCCCATCTTCGTTAGCACAAGCTCAAGACCCTCGCGAGGGGCAAGCCTCGCGGGGCGGACGACTGGAAGTTTCCTCAGGTGCAGCCTCGTCAGGCTGGCTCGCGAGGAGGTGGAGAGATCAAGGCAAGGTACCTCACGAGGTGCCCGTGACGCAAGCCATGACGACCGAAGCCAGGCGGGCGCCAGGCAGGCGCCGGCCTGTGCAGAGTCCTTGTTTCCTCTTTGGTGCAAAGGGGGCAAGCGCAGGCAAGGGTATCAAGCAAAGGCAACCATTTCGGTGCAACAAGACCAAGACCAGCAGAACGGCAGGATGGAGGTCATCGTGGAGCCCAGGAAGGCGTCATCGTCAGAGTCTTGTGCAGGCGAGGACCAACTTTAGTCAGGATAAGTGTACTAGATGTTCCCCTTCGAAATGGCCAATTGTTGGCGCCCTTCCCACTCAATATTTTGGAAGAGGACCAGGGCCTCGCCCTATAAATAGGGCTAGCCACCACAGTAGAAAGGGATGGGGATTCAATCCTTCCCAAGAGGCATCACCCCCACAAGAACTCCTCCCCTTGCGAGGCAGTTCTTTCATTGTATTGTTCATCATCAGCCCTTGAGGCAATCCACCACACCACAAACTAGAGTAGGGTATTACACCACAATGGTGGCCCGAACTAGTATAAACCTCGTGTCCCTTGTGTTGTTCTTCGTGTAGTTTAGATCCTTTGCGAGGCGACGAGACGCGAGCTGGTAGGAGGTGTGATCTCCGCGCGCACCCCAGAGTTTGAACCTTAAGGGTCTGCCGGAACCCGAAATCCGACAGGGTCTTTTTATCCTTGGACCTTTTGAAAGGCCCAACCATATCAAGTCCCCAGAATGCAAACGACCAAGTAATTGGAATCATCCTCAATTCTTGAGCCGGCACATGATCTCATCATGAGAATTTCTGACAGCCGTCACATTTACTGACTAGATCCTCTGCATCAGCGTGAGCCGTCAATCAATAAAACCCATGATGAAAAGTTTTAGCCACAAGGGACTTTGAACCGGCATGGTGACCACTATCGGTGTCTAAACCGACGGATCTCGGGTAGGGGGTCCCGAACTGTGCATCTAAGGCTAATGGTAACAGGAGACTGGGGACACGATGTTTACCCAGGTTCGGGCCATCTCAATGGAGGTAATACCCTACTTCCTGCTAGATTGATCTTGATGATATGAGTATTACAAGAGTTGATCTACCACGAGATCGTAGAGGCTAAACCCTAGAAGCTAGCCTATGGTATGATTGTTCTTCGTCCTACGGACTAAACCCTCCGGTTTATATGGACACCGGAGGGGGCTAGGGTTACACAGAGTCGGTTACAGAGAAGGAGATCTATCCTCCGAATCTCCAAGCTTGCCTTCCACGTAAAGGAGAGTCCCATCCGGAAACGGGACGAAGTCTTCAATCTTGTATGTTCATAGTCCAACAGTCCGGCCAAAGCATATAGTCCAGCTGTCCAGATACCCCCTTATCCAGGACTCCCTCGATGAGTCCGGCGCGCGGATTGTCTTCGACATTGCAAGGTGTGTTCCATCTCTGAATACTCCATAAAAGATTGTGAACACAAGGGTCGTGTCCGGCTCTGCAAAATAATTTCCGCGCACCACCGTAGAGAGCATAGCACTTTATAAATCCGATCTCCTGACAATTTCTCGCAGCGTGTTCTCACGTCACGGGTCGGTTTAATACGAAACGTTTTTCTCTGCCTGCCACGATACGCACAGCAGGGCAGTCTTATTGGCACGTCTTGTCGAAGCAGAGATCGTGTCCCCCTTAATACGGGATTGTCATCAATACGGGCACGGGTAACCCCACCAGTCCTGTTCGTATGACTCCGTGTTTTTAGGTAAGTCCCAAAGAGCTAAGCCGGGGATGCTTGATATTCACCCCCTTTATAGAGGGGTCAAAGCCTATCCCTCTATCTCCATGCTTGTGCCTTCCCGCACTTCGAGTTCCAACACCCAAAGCTCAAGTTTAAGCACCTCGGATCTTCAATCGTGTCCGGATCCGACCTTCAAGGCCGGGGGATGGCCTCCTCTGTCACAGAGGAGGACATTGCGAAGCTTAGGGAGGCCGGGTATTTGACTGCCGATGTTAAGCATAGGCTTCCTACCCCTGAGCGGGTTATCCCTACTCCTGAGCCCAACGAGAGTGTCGTATTTGTCCCTCACTTCTTCCGGGGCTTGGGCTTGACTCTTGATCCCTTCGTGAGAGGGCTCATGTTCTATTATGGACTAGATTTTCATGATCTAGCTCCGGATTCCATCTTGCACATCTCCTCGTTTATCGTCGTGTGCGAAGCCTTCCTCCATGTCACCCCACACTTTGGCTTATGGCTCAAGACCTTCAATGTGAAGCCGAGGGTGATCAAGGGGCGATACGCAGAGTGCAGAGGCGCCGCAATAAGCAGAAACGCCGATGCTTCGTGGCCCTATGGTTCCTTCCTGGAGGTGTCCAATTTATGGCAACGGAGGTGGTTCTACGTCACAGCTCCTCGAGGCTCAAAGTGGGCGGCCGCCCCCGCCTTTCGCTCGGGCCCTCCGCCTCAACTGGCATCGTGGGCCAACGTGGGACTGGACTGGGGGCCTGCAAACGATGTACCGATGTTGCAGAGCCGCATTCGGGAGCTTCTTGAGAGGGATATTAGTCTTGTCAAAATAATCCAGGTAATGCTAGTTCGGTGGGCCCTGTCGTGCAAACGTCGACCTCTCTGGATGTGGGAGTTCAATCCAGAACGTCCGTGAACCATTCAGCATTTCTTCAGCATCACGCCTGAAGGAATGTATAAGTTGTTCTTCGGACCATGAATAAAGTGTCCAGACACCACCGAGGATGCGGGCCTGAGCTGCAACCGCCCAGATACCCAAGTAAGTAACCCTGTGACCGAACATTTCGTCTCTATTTATCATAACATTGTTCTGAAAAACTGTCCGCGGCCAGGATTGGCTCAGTAAGGCGGAGAGAATCAGGTGTCCGGCCCCGCTTCCCAAAGGCTCACCCGGTCCGGCAATAGCCAGGATGCTTAGACGGGTGCTAAGTCAAGTGCCATCGGGGAAGGATGAAGGGAGGAGTGGAGAAGCCCAGAGTGAGCTTCACACATTGTGCATCCAAACCGGGGGAACTAATGTTTCCACGAAGGAGGACGATCGGGGAGGTGAATCTAAGGTTTCCTCCCCCCGTGGAAGAAGGGAGCCGCCTCCGAAGACTTGGAAACGGAGGCGCCTAAACAAGGGAAGAAATCTTCACCAAAAGGCCCTGCCCTGAAGGGCGTCCTTACCGCACCATGCCCGCAAACGGGCCAGCCCTCCACCGAGCTGTAAGTTAATAAACAAGAAGCTTATTGCTTTTTCCTCTCAAAGTAATAACTAGGATCTATTTTTTGCAGTCCGGCTAGTAGCTCATCTCAACAGGTTTCGTCTACGGGGGATCTTCTTCCGGAGATGATGGAGAGTGAAACCCCACCTGCCTCTCCGCCCCATGGGGCAGGCGACCCTGAGGTGTCGTCACGGAGGAGTCCTGATTCGCTGAGGCCAGAAGCTAACACTTCGGCCGTTCCGAGCCCGGCGCGTTCGGCTCCCATGGAGGGCAATGAGAAGGGTCCGGAAGAGTCCGGTGCCCGGCCAAACATACTGACGGGCCTTCTGGAGCAAGCTGCTCTATCGAAGGATCACCATACACTAATGGGTACGGTGTTGGAGAAATTTCCTCCGCCACAAGTGGGTTAAATGAAGCTTTTGGAAGCTTGCTCAAAGGCTTTGAGGTGAGCAACGAAATACGTAATTTTTGGTTGCACCGCACGCGATATATGTGCTCTGTATAGATAGTAGCCCCTGAGACTCTGGTTGCCAGCCCATGGTGGCAAACGGAGGATCACACTCCCAGGTAATGATTGCACTGTATTTATGCGCAGGTTGCTAAGGGTCCGGCGGTAGACCAGACCGCTGAATTCGGCGAACTGAGGCGACAGGTTGATGTGGTGGACACCGACATCACGGTTGTAAATAAGCGATTCGACGAGTCACAGAGTATGCGCTCGTATTTCCTTATTTGTTTACGAAATTGTAAGAAGATTGTAATATTAATATGGTATAAAGTGGCTGCAGGCGGAGCTGCTGCCATTGAGGCCTTGAGGGCGGAACTTGTTCTAGCCAAGGAACAAGCCCGGGCTAGCAATGCGGCTGCCCTAAAGGCAGCCGAAGACTTGAGAGCCGAACAGGCTGCCCATCGCCGAAGCGAAGAAAAGATAGCCGAAACAGCTGTGGAGCTGAGGGACGCCGCCGGCCGGTATGGGCTTCTCGAGAAGGAGAATCAGGCAAAGGCGGCTGATATGAAGAAGGCCCTGGATGCGGCCAAGGAAAAGCGCTCAGAGATTAGAGCTGCATGGGAGGAGCTTCGACAGGCCGGGGAAATCGCGGCTGGAAGCCCCTATTTGTTGCGGATGAAGTTTGGAGACCCCAAGTATGCTCCTCTGGACCAGCTTAGGAGTGCTGCGGACGCGTATGCGGATCTGGCGAAAAGCGAGGCTGATGCGACCAAGTTCTACAAGGGTCAAAAAGATAATGACATAGAGAGGCTATTTTGGCACAATTTAATGCTCCGACGTGTCCGCTGCCATTGAGTGAGAGGATGGCTACCATGGCCGAGCTCCACAGGTTTTCCGGTCTTGCCATGAGGTCGGTAGTAGACCATCTATGGCCAAAGGGACCAAGAGCGGGCAGTTATTTTGGTTTAGTGCAACAATTCCTTGGCGCTGTATCGAGAAACGATTCCATGAGGAGGTCAGCTTGCATAGAGGGTGCACAGATGGCCCTTGCCCGTGTCAAGATGTATTGGGTGGATATGGAGGCCACCAGCATTGCAACCCAAAGTTCGGCAGGAAGCCAGGACCCAGCCGAGCACTATTTTGAGCAAGTCATAGAAGGTGCCCGTATAATAGAGGCTCAGTGCTCGAAGGATGTCATGTTCGAGTGACAAGTCTATTGATTGTAAACAATTATGTGTTAATTATAGAGGCTATATTTATACTTTTGCCTGAAAGTGCTATAATGTCTCCTATGTGGTCATTTATGTATGAATATAACATGAAAGTTAGCAGTCGTTGGCTTTAGCCCCCACGCATATAATGCGGGGGTGTTCAAAAAAATATGCGTAATCACACTTGATCCAACGTCTTGGTCCATTAAGGAGGTGATCACACGTCGAACCAGGCAACCGGACTATATAGCTGCAACACTTTCACTTAGCCATAGGAGTTTAAAGGTGGGGCTACATACTGGTACTTCCGCATGCATCCGGATATGGTGCGCGTACGTACTTGACCAGGAAACCGGTCCTTCGTTGATGCGGAGGAATCCTATAGATTCTAATGAGTCCTCGAGTGGTTGACCAGTCTCTCGCTGTATCATGACAGTCAGTTTTCGGCTTTCTCTACCGAGGTGCTCATCCGAAATAACCAGGGCACAATTGCAGTAGTTCTCCTTTGGCCGCCTAAGCCGATAGAACAGAACGTAAGGCAGAAAACCCAGGAGCCGGGCTAACCCAACATTTGACCAAAGACATGATTCGAAGCTGATGCATATAAGGCCAAACTCGCGACGCCGAACACTCCCGAAGGTATTCGGACATTATAACATATACTGGGCTGAGTAACGCCCTTTACCCTGTATTTCCAGGTGCGTGCATTGATCTATCATGGCGAAAAGCCTATAATGCCAGTGTCCCTTGTGGGTGTATGGAATACCCACGGGATGTTAAGCAACAAAAGACAGTAAAGAAGGTTTACACAGGGGCTTAATCTAAAGAGAAACCTTTGAGCGGGGCCCTGCTGCACGTCTGTGCCTTTGTCTTCGTTGTGCCATATCCTGGAAGGGTGTCGCGCGAGTAGTTTCTGTAAAAACAAAAACTCATATAGAAGAGTAAGCGTGCGGGAAGTTGGTTATTCTCAATGGATATTAGAAATATGAGATATTGGCCTATTGATAAGGCAAGCCGAATTGTGGGCTTTATTATGTGTTGACAGCCCCTAGTACCATTTATGGGGATATATGTATAGCACCTAGCTCAGGTTTTATCCGGGCTGTAGTTGACGGTGGTGCACCGGACTCGTCTAGCCGTGTCCGTGGTCTTAACGATTGATCTTGCATTCTGGTGGGAGAGGCTGCTTAGTGTCCGGCTCCGCATACTTCTTTGTGTTTCCATTAACCGTTATGACGCCACGTGGACCGGGCATCTTAAGTTTAAGGCACGCGTAGTTCGGGATTGCATTAAAGCAAGTGAAGGCCATTCTTCCGAGTAATGCATGATAACCGCTGTTGAAGGAAGCGATATCGAAGAGTAATTCCTTGCTTCTGAAGTTGTCGGGGGAACCGAATGTCATTTCTAATATGAGGGAGCCCCAGCAGCGGGCCTCAACGCCTGGTATCACTCCGTTAAAGGTGGTGTTACTTTGGCGTATTCTGGATGGGTCTATCCCCATCTTGCGGATGGTGTCTTGATATATTAGATTAAGACTACTTCCGACGTCCATTAGGACTCGAGTGAGATCGTATCCATCAATTATTGGGTCGAGCACCAAGGCAGCCGATCTTCCGTGCCGGATACTGGCCGGGTGGTCCCTGTGATCAAAAGTCATCTGGCAGGCCGCCCAGGGGTTGAATTTGGGGTCAATGAACTATGTGTGAGTTACGTGGACCATGTTTACTATTTTGACTTCTGGTGGGAACTTTTTCTGTCCCCCATTGTTCGTCTTCACTTGGCGTTTCCCGTCCCTTGTGTTCGGCGCTTAACTTGCCGGCCTGCTTGAAGACCCAACATTCTCTGTGAGTATGGTCTGCAGGTTTTTCGGGGGTGCCATGGATTTGGCACAATCTGTCCAGGACTTTATTAAAGTCGGACGGTCCCTCTTTTCTACCTTTAAATGGCTTCTTTCTTTCACCGGGTCGAGAGCCCCTGAATCCGGCGTTGACCGCCATGTTGTCCGGACTTTCTTCGTTGTTCCGGCGCTTGTGCTTATTTCGTCGTGGCTCCCCATTGCCATCTCGAATTTCGGATGTGTCTGGGTCACTGGTGCCTCTACGGGCCAACCAGCTATCTTCGCCCACGCAAAAGCGGGTCATAAGGCTTGTTAAGGCCGCCATCGTCCTTGGCTCTTCTTGGCCGAGGTGTCTGGCAAGCCACTCATCCCGGATACTATGCTTGAAGGCCGCTAAGGCTTCGACATCCGAACAGTCGATGATTTGATTCTTCTTAGTGAGAAATATGTTCCAAAGCATACAGGCTGACTCTCCGGGCTATTGTATTATGTAACTTAAATTGTCTGCATCTGGAGGTCAGACATAGGTCCCTTGGAAATTGGCCCTGAAAGCGTCCTCAAGTTCCTCCCAACTTCCAATTGAATTTTCAGGGAGGCTTTTCAACCAGTGCCGAGCTGGGCCTTTCAACTTGAGGGGAAGGTATTTGATGGCATGGAGGTTGTCCCCACAAGCCATGTGTATGTGAAGGATAAAATTCTCAATCCAGACCCCAGGGTCTGTCGTTCCGTCGTATGCCTCTATGTTCACGGGTTTGAATCCCTGTGGAAATTCGTGATCCAGCACCTCGTTGGTGAAACACAGGGGGTGCACAGCCCCTCTGTACCTGGACATGTCATGGCATGCTGTCGACGGTTGTTGTATCCGGGTTTGATTTCGAACTGGCATTTGATCAGTATGATCATTTTGGTGACCATAATCTTGTGCCGGAGCACGCCCTCTAGATCCATAGACGGACCTGGTCGCACCAGCCTTTTTGTCCAGCAGCTCACGTAAGTCGTGTGCGGCATCAGCGGCTGCTCTATTGCGGACATTAAGTGGTTAGTCCGGCCGATTGGCCATATTTTTCTTTGGCGGAATGGGCTCTGCAGCCTCATCGTCGAATTTCAGCAGCAGCTTGCGCTTTGGGTAGCTCTTTGTGTGGCGATCGTCGCCATATCTTTCTTCAGTGTCTAGAACTTTCTTCTATCTTCGGTTGAGCGTATCCTGCGCGGTGTTAAGCCTTTGTTTCTACCTCTTTAAGCTCCTCGCTGTGGCCATAAGCCTTCTGCGAAGGTCATCTTGTTCCAAACGTCTTTCCGGGAAGATGAATGCATCGTCAACCGGACTGTCCTCCTCTCCGGAGGCAGTTTGATGAGTTCGGCCCTGGGGATCGCTGTGGTCGGGCGTCTGCTCCGGGCCGTGTTTGGCGTGACCTCGCTTATCCTGCTCCATCGTTGGGTCCCTATGGTCGTTGTTGCCTTTGGAGTCGACCGGAGTGTCGTGCTTTATTGCGTTGTTATCACTATTTTTACTGTGACTGGACTTAGAGCGGCGCCTGCACCGTCGTTTTGACTTTTGACCGGGGGGTTTGTCCTCCGTTGTGTCCTTTTTGTCACCATTGTCTTCTTTAGGAGTATCCACCATGTAGACATCATATGATGAAGTGGCGGTCCAGCGCCCCGTGGGTGGTGGTTCCAGATCGTCCCCTGCATTGACGTCCATACCGTCGATGTTGTCAGAGTCGAAGTCAAGCATGTCTGTTAGGTCATCGACAGTGGCTATAAAGTGGGTGGTGGGTGGGCGACGATTTTCTTCGTCGTCCGCATCCCCCTTGGGCCGGGTATAGTTCGGCCAAGAGTCTTCTAACAGAGAGAAAGACCTTAATGAATTTAGCACATCGCCAAAAGGGGACTGCTGAAAGATATCCGCAGCGGTGAACTCCATTACTGGAGCCCAATCGGACTCGATGGGTCCGGGTGTATGCGGTTCGGAACCCACGTCCGGATGCAAGTCCGGGGGTCTGGTGACGTTGATTCCCTTAACGGCGGAATCTGTGTTCGGCCCTACCGCCGAAGAGTATGCGGCTTCCGAGGCGGGGTCCATCCACCCGTCCTCGGACGACGCGGTCTGCCTCGGATTTAGGTCCGGAGTAGCTGCGGGGGCGATAAATACTGTCCGATAACAGATTTAAGTCATGCTCGTCGTGACTGTTCGGCGCTCCTGATGCAGGCCCGAATCCGTCGAAGATTAAGTCACCGCGGATGTTGGCTGTGTAGTTCAAGTTTCTGAACCTGACCTGATGGCCAGGGGCGTAGCTGTCGATCTGCTCCAGATGGCCAAGTGAATTGGCCCGTAGTGCGAAGCCGCCGAACACAAAAATCTGTCCGGGGAGAAAGGTCTCACCCTGGACTGCGTTGTTGAAGATTGAAGGAGCCATCAAGCCTTACAGTGATGATAGAGAGGAACTCTCAATGAAAGCACCAATGTCGGTGTCAAAACCGGCGGATCTCGGGTAGGGGGTCCGGAACTGTGCATCTAAGGCTAATGGTAACAGGACACTGGGGACACGATGTTTACCCAGGTTCGGGCCCTCTCGATGGAGGTAATACCCTACTTCCTGCTTAATTGATCTTGATGATATGAGTATTACAAGAGTTGATCTACCACGAGATTGTAGAGGCTAAACCCTAGAAGCTAGCCTATGGTATGATTGTTCTTCATCCTACGGACTAAACCCTCCGGTTTATATAGACACCGGAGGGGGCTAGGGTTACACAGAGTCGGTTACAGAGAAGGAGATCTATCCTCCGAATCGCCAAGCTTTCCTTCCACGCAAAGGAGAGTCCCATCTGGACACGGGACGAAGTCTTCAATCTTGTATCTTCATAGTCCAACAGTCCGGCCAAAGCATATAGTCCGGCTGTCCGGATACCCCCTTATCCAGGACTCCCTCAACCACAATCTCCTTCATGAACCTCATGAAGAATCTCATGGCCTTCCTCAGGAGAGATGCAACACTGAAATGCCCTAGTAACACTACGATGGTGTAACTCGTCATTGGCAGTTGTCATTGACTTAGACCGTCGGGTTATCTGCCTGGCCAAAGCTTCATCCTCAGGCAACTCGCCCCGGGTCATATAAGCCAAATAGGGTACTGTCCAATCTGGGACAACATGAAGAGCCACCACTAATTGCGCCTCCGAGTCAGGGATAGCCAAATCTTCTTCTGTAGGCAATTTGACAGAGGGGCTATGCAGAACGTCCAAGAAAGTGCTAGGTGCATCGGCTTACGCTGAGATCCCAAACGGCTCAAAGCATCAACTGCCTCATTCTTCCTGCGATCAATGTGTTCCACCTGATAACCCTTGAAGTGCCTAGCAATAGCATCAACCTCACGGTGATAAGCCACCATGAACGGGTCTTTAGAATCCCATTTGCGTGAAACTTGCTGAGCTACCAAGTCTGAGTCGCCAAAACACCTCACCCGGCTTAAGTTCATCTCCTTAGCCATCCGAAGACCATGGAGCAAGGCTTCATACTCAGTTGCATTGTTAGTAGAGGGAAACATGAACCTTAGAACATAACAAAACTTGTCACCTCAAGGGGAAGCTAAGACGACTCCAGCCCCCGAGCCTTCCAATTGCATGGATCCATCAAAGTGAATTGTCCAATAGGTGTTATCTGGCTTCTCTTCAGGCATTTGCAGCTCTGTCCAGTCGTTGATGAAATCCACCAATGCTTGAGACTTGATGGCAGTGCGAGGCACACATTTTAAACCATGAGGTCCAAGATCGATATCCCACTTGGCTACTTGCCCTGTGGCTTCTCTGTTTTGAATAATATCTCCCAAAGGAGCAGAACTAACCACAGTGATGGGATAACCCAGAAAATATTGCTTAAGCTTCCGGCTAGACATGAACACCCCATAAACCATCTTCTACCAATGTGGATACCTCTACTTGGACTCAATGAGCACTTCACTGATAATAATAAACCGGCCATTGAACCGGATATTCCTTGCCTGCCTCCTTCCGTTCCACCACAACAGCCACGCTGACAGCCCGGGCATTAGCGGCCACATAAAGCAACAATGGCTCCTTGTCAATGGGAGCAGCAAGGACTAGCGGCTCAGCAAGCTGCCTCTTCAAGTCTTCAAACGCATCGCTGGCAGCATCACTCCAGACAAAGTCATTTGTTTTCTTCATCATCTGATACAGCGGTATAGCCTTCTCACTAACCGGCTTATGAACCGGCTTAAAGCAGCAATACGACCCGCCAGACGTTGAACATCATTGATACACTTTGGTTTTGCCAAAGAAGTAATGGCGTTGATCTTCTCCGGGTTAGCCTCAATGCCTCTGTTAGAAACCAGAAATCCCAAAAGCTTGCCTGCGGGTACACCAAAGACACACTTGGCCGGGTTAAGCATCATATTGTAGACCCGGAGATTATCAAAGGTCTCGTTTAAATCATCTATCAAGGTTTCCTTCTCTCTTGATTTCACCACAATGTCATCCACATAAGCATGAACATTGCGCCCAATCTGAGTGTGAAGACAATTCTGCACACAATGCTGGTAAGTCGCCTGGGCACTCTTGAGCCCAAAAGGCATAGATACATAGCATAAGGCTCCAAAGGGAGTAATAAAAGTTGTCTTCTCCTGGTCCTTAACTGCCATCTTGATCTGATGATAACCAGAGTAAGCATCCAAAAAGCTCAAACGCTCACAACCCGCCGTAGCATCAATGATTTGATTAATACGAGGGAGAGCAAAGGGATCAGTCGGACAAGCCTTGTTTAAGTCCGTGTAATCCACACACATACGCCAAGTGCCATTTTTCTTGAGCACCAGCACCGGGTTAGCCAACCACTCAGGATGAAATACTTCAACAATGAACCCAGCTGCAAAGAGCCGGGCTACCTCTTCATCGATAGCATTATGCCTCTCCTCATTGAAGCAACGAAGGAATTGCTTGATCGGCTGAAATTTTAGATCAATATTGAGAGTGTGCTCAGCGAGTTCCCTCGGTACACCCGGCATGTAAGAAGGTTTCCATGCAAACATGTCCCAGTTCTCACGGATGAACTCGATGAGCAGGCTTTCCTATTTGGAATCCAGATTAGCACTAATACTAAACTGCTTGGATGAGTCGCCAGGAACAAAATCAACAAGCTTGGTGTCATCGGCCGATTTAAACTTCATCACCCGGTCATGCTCCGTAGTTGGCTTCTTCAAAGACGTCATATCGGCCGGGTCAACATTATCCTTGTAAAACATCAACTCTTCTGCTGCATAGACCGACTCAGCATAAGCCGTGTCACCTTCTTCACACTCCAAGGCTATCTTCCGACTTCCATGTATTGTGATGGTCCCTTTGTAACCCGGCATCTTGAGCTGCAGATAAACATAACACAGTCGCGCCATGAACTTGGCATAAGCCGGACGTCCAAACAGAGCGTGGTACAGGCTTCTGATCTTGACCACTTCAAAAGTTAACTTCTCAGCCCTGGAGTCATGCTCTTCTCCAAAGGCTACTTCCAGTTCAATCTTGCCAACTGGGTATGCCAACTTACCGGGCACCACTCCATGGAAAACAGTGTTGGATGTCTTCAGATTTTTGTCAGTTAAACCCATATGACGGAAAGTTTCATAATAAAGGATATTGATGTTGCTTCCTCCATCCATGAGTACCTTAGTAAACTTGTACCCGCCAACTTGAGGCGACACCACCAAAGCCAAGTGACGTGGATTATCAACCCGAGGCGGGTGATCCTCCCAGCTCCACATAATGGGTTGCTTAGACCATCGCAAGTATGGGGGAACTGTCGGCTCAACGGTGTTCACAGCCCTCTTTGTGAAGCTTCTGGTCCCGCTTGCACAAACTTGTGGTGAAAACATGATATTGTCCACTGTTCAATTGCTTTGGATGACTTTGATACCCGGATTGCTGCTGCTGCTAACCCCCTTGGCTGGATTGCTGATTGTAACCACCCTAGTTACCTTGATTATATCCACCCTGATTATTTTGGTGGCCCTGGAAACCAGAATTAAAACAGCCACCTCCATAACCCGGGCCTTGGGAACCGCCACCACCTAAGCCGCCACCTGGCCCTTGATCGCTGTCAAACGCGTTAGAATTTTTGAAAGCCTTCATAATCGTACAATCTTTCCAAAGGTGAGTCGCTCGAGCCATGCCTTGGACAGGGCCCATTCAACAACTGCTCAAGAGTAGGACCTGACCCGCCAGTTCGAGGAGGCGGCCTCCCCTTACGACGTTGATTGTCGCTCTGCGCATTGGTGTTAGCCACAAACTCCGAGCTACCATCAGCCTTGTGTTTATCGTGGCCATGTGCATTCGCCGGGTTAGGCTGCGGACCCTTAGTGTTGCCGTTCTTCTTTCCCTTCCCTATCTTCTCATTGTCAGACTCGGGGTCCTTGGTACTATCAGAGTCGGCATATTTGACTAGAGTCGCCATCAGCTAGCCCATGTCATTACAATCATGCTTGAGCCGCCCCAGCTTCTGCTTAAGAGGCAAAAAACGACATTTTTTCTGCAACATTAAGACCGCAGAGCCGGCGTTCATGTTATTGGATGAGTGTATGATAGACTTGACCCGACGCACCCAATGGGTCATGGATTCATTCTCTTCTTGCTTGCAATTAGTCAAGTCCACAATCGACATGGGCTGCTTGCATGTGTCTTTAAAGTTCTGAATAAACCGGGCCTTCAACTCTTCCCACGACCCGATGGAATTGGCAGGCAGCCCTTTTAACCAAGTACGGGCCGTTCCATCCAGCATCATGGTGAAGTATTTGGCACACGCAGCATCACTGACCTCCAGTAGCTCCATGGCCATCTCATAACTTTTAATCCATGCCTCAGGGGGTAAATCGGCTGTGTAATCAGGCACCTTTCGAGGTCCTTTGAAATCCTTGGGCAAACACTCATTACGCAGAGCTGGCACCAGACAAGGTACACGTGTAGACCTAGAGGTCATGCCCGCCTCAACCGAAGTCGTCGGATAAACCGGAAAGGGCTGGTGAGCCGCCTGCTGGGCTGCCTGCTCGTCTTGTTGACGCACTTTGTCATGATCAAGCAAGTTAAGAGCTCCATCACGTGTCGGGTCATGCCCGCACGGCTGATCACGGTGCCAGGCATTGCTTGAAACGGCCGGTGAGTCCATATGCCTGCTATAACTCTGGCTCTGGCTTGGGCGAGGGGTTGAGTGAATCCTATCTCGACTGTAAGAATATGCCTCCTGTTGCACCAAGGCTGTCTGGAGAAGTTCTCTGGCCCTTCGTGTTTCAACCGTCGTTGGGGAGTCGCCATCCACCGGGAGAGCCGCCAATCGTGCTGCCGCAGCAATCATGTTTTCCAACGGATTAGAATAGTGACCCGATGGCGTCAGTACATGCTGAGGTGGAGCGGTATTCAGACAAGGGGGTTCTATCATGCATGACCGAACCGGTGTTCCTGCCCTGGGCGCCGCAGTCCGGTTTACCTCCGGCGGGTTACTGGGCCCTGCACCGGGTGTGCGGAAGAGGTTTCTAGGCTCATGAACTGTAGGCAGACGGGACTGGTGCCTTCTCCTCATAATCTCATTTGACGCGTTCTGATCCATCGTAAGCTGGAAAGCCTCTGACTGAATCCGCTGGGCCTGAGCGTCCAAAGCAGCCCGTTCTGCAGCCATCCTGACATCCTCTGCCGCCAGGTCTTGTTTACCTTGTGCTACCCCCTCATGTAACTGTGCCACCTCCGCATCATGCTGAGCTTGATTTGCCGGGTTAACCACGACTATTAATAGAGCCGTTAATTTATTCATTAAATCCATCTAAACCTGAGCCGGTGGGCACACAGAGCCTCCTGCCCCGGCTGCCGCCACCGGTGCTCACCCGGAAGTCATCGCTGCTGCAGTTGAAAAATTTAGCCCGGGCTGGGTACCAGCCATGAAGATTCTGACTCTGTTTGGCGGCTCATAGGGGTCCAGAATACTGTTGCCATCGAAATAGCCCCCAATCCCGCCATCTTACAGTTGATACAACGAATCAGTCTCACCCATGGACGACTCACCATCAGAGTAGATGGCCGTCTCACCACCAGACATAGATCCTTCAGAAAATTCCGCTCCATGGAGGCATCCCACGAAGGCACGCTTCACGGCGGGCTGAACCCGGGAAGGTCTCGCATGCTGAGCCGTCTCAATGATGTCGGTGCAGATGTCTGGCTCAGGGCCCGGTTCACCAATCTTGCCGATGAATACGTGGATTCCACCAAACGGGACCCGGTACCCGTACTCAATTGAGTCGGCCTTGGGGCCCCAGCCTCCATCGTCGATGTAGAGCTTGCCGCGATGACTCTTGGTCATCCAGCCCACAATGTATCCCTTGAGCCCTTCGAAGCTGCCCTTTAAGAACTCAAATCCACCATGCGCTGGCCCCACGGTGGGCGCCAACTATCATGGAAAGGTCACGTCAAATGTCCTAGCAGAAGGACTTAGTCATGGAGCCATCGCAACAAGGAAACTTAAAGGGGTTAAACAAGACAAAGGACACAGGGTTTATACTGGTTCGGCCGCTTGCGGTGAAGGTAAAAGCCTACGATCTAGTTTTGGGAGGTACTGCTTATGTCTCGATTACCAGGGAGCGAATCCGCTTGACCTAGCTTTCGATCTATTGTTTCTTGTCCTGAACCGTCGCCGGGTCATCCCTTTATATATAGAGGTCGATGCCTAGCAGCTCACAGAGTCCCGACCGGCTCATAAACAGTGTCTGGCTCGGTGACTATCAATTCTTTCCTTATAATACAAGTTATACATATATGGCGATTTATCTCTACAGGCCTCAAGCTGCCTTTGGGCCTTGGGCCCTCAGCTGAACCGCCATCTTCAATGTCCTATGGACTTCATACGAAGAGTCGCCATAGGTATAACCCGACCCCTCCTTGGCGGGTCATACCAATAGTTATATCCCCAACATATGTGACATCTACTATGAAGTGTGCTGCATTTGGGTGGTAAGGACACCACATTTGAAAGCGGTGATTAGAACATCATAGTGCACACGGCCAAACAGTTGTGATTTGCATCTGCTAACCCACGAAGCACAAATCCAGGCCACCAAATAGGAGGCATAATCTAGTCACTGATGCAACGTAGACTACCAAATGCACAATATGGTTTTAGGCTGCATTTGCTCAGCGAGGCTGAGTTAAGTTACACATGCAAAGGGACAAAAAATGGTGCAGCTAACCAAACAAGCCCCTGGTGTCTTTGTTGTAGTTGGAGGCCAGTGAGGCGTTGGAAAAGAGGGAAAAGAAAAGAAATTTTAAATTCGGATGTGTGGGTCCCATGTGGCATTGTTAGAGCATCCCTAGCAGATCTACAAAAAACCAGTACTACCCCCTAAAATGATTTTGTGGGAACTCGAAGCTCCCAGCATAATAGATCTGCTCAAACGTACTGCATATTTAAAATCTAGTTTACGCTACAAAGTTCAGAGCAACACAACCGGAGTTCCTCATATATCATACATAGCACAAAACATAGGTCAAACTAATTTAAACCTAGGGAAGGGTGGCTCAGTAGTTGATGCCAAGGTAGAACGCCTCCTCCGACCTCCGGCAAGCATGGGCGTATGTGTGGTCCTCCTTTGCGGCAGCGAGCCTTTTGGCGGTGCCTTCTTCTCCGGCCGCCACCATGTTCTTTGCGGCGAGGAGCTCCTCATTCACTTCCCGGCACCTCTTGGTGTGCGGGAAAAGCACCTCATCAAGCTCGTAGAAGCGGGCCCACGCGCTCCAGCCTTCACTTCAGCAGTGGCAGCCGAGTTCGTGAACCTGATTGGAACACCACGGCTCGATGGCGGGCGGCTGGAGCTGCTGGCATCCGCATCGTGCGCGGCGGTGACCCACCATGAACCCCATGCCCGCGAGAACCTCTGGCCATGGATCTGCAAGAAAAGGAAGGAAACAGGTGGAATCGCTCGTCGGAGAGAAAGGAGACGCTGGAGGGGGCAGATTGTGGCGAAGGGGGCGGAGAATATCCAAGACGTGAACCCTAAAATGCCCCGACCCAGTTGAGCGAGTCCTGGATTAAGGGGTCCTCGGACGGCCAAACTATGTTACATGAGCCAGACTGTTGAGCTGTGAGGATACAAGACCGAAGACTCTCTCCCGTGTACGGATGGGACTCTCCTTGGCGTGGAAGGCAAGCTTGGCATCTGGATAATGAAGATTCCTTTCTCTGTAACCTACTCTGTACAACCCTAGTCCCCTCCGGTGTCTATATAAACCGGAGGGCTTAGTCCGTAGGATGAAGAATCATAATCATACAGGCTAGATTTCTAGGGTTTAGCCATTACGATCTCATGGTAGATCAACTCTTGTAATACTCATATTCAGCAAGATCAATCGAGCAGGAAGTAGGGTATTACCTCCATAGAGAGGGCCCGAACCTGGGTAAACATCGTGTCCCCCGCCTCCTGCTACCATCACCCTTAGACGCACAGTTTGGGACCCCCTACCCGAGATTCGCCGGTTTTGACACTGACATTGGTGCTTTCATTGAGAGTTCCGCTGTGTCATCACCAAAAGGTTTGATGGCTCCATCAATCATCCACAATAATGCAGTCTAGGGTGAGGTTTTCCTCCCCAGACAGATCTTCGTATTCGGCGGCTTCGCACTGCGGGCCAACTCGTTTGGCCATCTAGAGCAGATCGACAGCTACGCCTCTGGCCATCAGGTCAGAATTAGAAGCTTGAATTATGTTGTCAATATCCACGGAGACTTGATCTTTGACGGATTCGAGCCCAGGACAGCTGCTCCTTGCCGCCACGATGAACATGCCCTAAATCTGTCATCGGATTGGGCCGAGGAGATAGCGCCTGTAACTGCTCTGGCCCTAAGTCCGGAGCAGACTGCGTCATCCGAGGACAGGAAGCTTAACCCCTCCACGGTAGCCGCAGACTCATCGGAGTTAGAGCCGCACATAGATCCGACCTCGAGCAGGACCTGTGTTACCAGAATCTCAGATTCGTCTCCGGCCATAAGTTCCGAACCGCGTGCATCCACGCCCATCGAATCTAATCAGGCGTTGATCGTTGAGTTCAGCTCCGCGGACATCTTCCGGCACTCACCTTTCGGTGATGTGCTAAACTCATTAAGAGCCCTCTCCTTGTCAAGGAACTCTCAGCTATATCTGGTTCGAATTGGAAGCTGAGGGCGGAGAATTCCGCTTCCCACACACCACCCACTTCATAGCCACCGTCGAAGACTTAACCAACATGCTCGATTTTGACTCCGAAGACATCGACGGTATGGACGGCGATGCCAGAGAGGAACAGGCACAAAAAACACTGCATACAGGGCGCTGGACAGCCACCTCCTCGTATGACGTATACATTGTGGATACACCCAAAGAGAACAACAGCGATAACAAAAAGGATCCAGTCGAGGATAAGCCTCCTGAGAAGCAGCCAAAGAGCCAACGTTAGCGACACCGCTCTAGACCACGCCATGGAAAAAATAGCGATACCGGCACAGGAGAAAATAACACTCCGGATGATGCCGAAGACAGCAAAGACCCCGTTGAACCAACTTTCGAATAGGATGAACGGGAGGATGGGCGAGTTAGCCCTAACGAACAGGCCATTAACGAAGACTTGGAGGACATCAATTATCTTCCACCCTCCTAGGATGAGGCAAGCCTCGGCGATGAAGAATTTATCGTACCTAAGGACCCCATCGATCAGGAGCGCTTTAAGCGTCGGCTAATAGCCACTGCAAAGAGCCTGAAAAAGAAGCAGCAGAAGCTTCAAGCTGATCAAGATCTGCTTAATGACAGATGGACTAATGTCCTGGTAGCCGAGGAGTACAGCCTCGAGCGCCCAACCAAAAGTTACCCGAAGCGCAAATTGTTACCCCAATTTGATGACGAGGTGCTGGAGCCCGTCCTACTAGCGAATATAGCGGCTGACCGACCACCACGTGGCCAGGATAAAGCGGCAACTCAAGCCGAACACCTGCACGCACTACCTCGCCGTAAAAACAGAGACACAATAGTTCGGGGATATACATATGACCTACGGCATGACCTGGAAAACAGAACAGGTCAGACCAAATCGATCTACGGGTCGCGGGGGCGTGCCCCGATGCACGAAGATGGCCATCTGGCCGGATGTGAAAAATATAACCATGTCCGGGCCGAATACCGCAGACGAACTCCATCCGAGCTACGTCGCGAGGTGGCTCGACATAGAGGCGCCGCACACCCCCTCTACTTCATTGATGAAGTAATGGGACATGAATTCCCAGAAGGGTTTAAACCCTTGAATATCGAATCATACGATGGAACAACAGACCCGCGGTATGGATTGAAGATTTTCTCCTCCATATCCACATGGCCCGTGGTGATGACATCCACGCCATCAAATACCTCCCACTAAAATTAAAGGGGCCAGTGTGGCACTGGCTGAACAGCCTCCCCGAGAACTCCATCGGCAGCTGGGAAGACTTGGAGGACGCCTTCCACGATAACTTCCAAGGTATATATGTGCGGCCTCCGTACGCCGATGACCTAAGTCACATCATCCAGTAGCCCGGGGAGTCTGCCATGAAGCTCTGGACTAGGTTCTTAATTAAAAAGAACCAAATTGTTGATTGTCCGGACGCTGAAGCACTCGCGGCCTTTAAACATAGCGTCCGAGATGAGTGGCTCACCCGCCACCTCGGTCAAGAAAAACCAAGATCCATGGCTGCCCTTACCACTCTAATGACCCGTTTTTGCATGGGAGAAGATAGCTGGCTCGCTCGTAGATGCAACAGTACCGATGAACCGGGTACTTCCAAAGTTTGAGATGGCAACGGCAAGCCACGACGCAATAAACACAAGCGTCGAAGCAACGGTGACAACACCAAAGACACGGCGGTCAACACTGGATTCAGCAGCTCTAAGTCCGATCAGCAGAAGAAGCCATACAAAAGAAACAATCCGGGCCCGTCCAACTTGGACCGCATACTCGATCGTCCATGTCAAATCCATGACACTCCTGATAAACCAGCCAGTCATACCAACAGAGAGTGTTGGGTTTTTAAACAGGCTGGCAAGTTAAATGCCGAGAATAAGGCGAAGGGGCCGCAAAGCAAGGACGATGACGAGGAGCCCCGGCCACCGAACACAGGGGGACAGAGAAAGTCCCCCCCCAAGTTAAAACAGTGAACATGATATATGCCACCCATATCCCCAAGAGGGAGTGCAAGCGCGCACTCAGGGACGTCTAAGCGATGGAGCCAGTAACCCCAAAGTTCAACCATGGTCGTCCTGTCCGATCACTTTCGATCGCAGGGACCATCTGACCAGTATCCGTCATGGTGGTTCAGCCGCACTGGTCCTCGACCCAATCAATGACGGATTCCATCTCACACGAGTCCTAATGGACGGTGGCAGCAGCCTAAACCTGCTCTTTTAGGATACAGTGCGCAAAATGGGTATTGATCCCTCAAGAATCCAGCCTACAAAAACCACCTTTAAGGGAGTCATACCAGGTGTAGAGGCCCGTTGTACGGGCTCAATCACACTGGAAGTAGTCTTCGGATCCCCGGATAACTTCTGAAGCAAAGAGTTAATCTTCAACATTGTCCCTTCCGCAGTGGCTATCATGCACTGGTCGGACGAACCGCGTTCACTCGATTCAATGCAATCCCACACTATGCTTATCTCAAGCTCAAGATGCCCGGACCACGCGGTGTCATAACAGTCAATGGAAACACGGAATGCTCCCTCCATACCGAGGAGCACACCGCCGCCCTCGCAGCAGAAGCACAGAGCGGCCATTTTAGGCATAACTTTAATTCAGCGGCTGATACGTCTCCAACGTATCTATAATTTTTTATTGCTCCATGCTACTTTATCTACTGTTTTGGACTACATTGGACTTTATTTTCCACTTTTACATTATTTTTGGGACTAACCTATTAACCGGAGGCCCAGCCCATAATTGTTGTTTTTTGCCTATTTCAGTATTTCGAAGAAACGGAATATCAAACGGAGTCCAAACGGAATGAAACCTTCGGGAACGTGATTTTCTCACTGAACGTGATCCAGGAAACTTGGACCCTACTCCAAGAAGTGCCAGAGACGGTCACGAGGGTGGAGGGCACCCCCCCTGGGCGCGCCCCCTGCCTCGTGGGCCCCCTGTTGCTCCACCGACGTACTCCTTCCTCCTATATATACCTACGTACCCCCGTCAGATCAAATACGAAGCCAAAAACCAAATTCCACCGCCGTAACCTTCTGTATCCACGAGATCCCATCTTGGGGCCTGTTCCAGAGCTCCGTCGGAGGGGGCATCCACCACGGAGGGCTTCTACATCAACACCATAGCCCCTCTGATGAATTGTGAGTAGTTTACTTCAGACCTTCAGGTCCATAGCTAGTAGCTAGATGGCTTCTTATCACTTTTTGGATCTCAATACAATGTTCTCCCCCTCTCTTGTGGAGATCTATTCGATGTAATCTTCTTTTTGCGGTGTGTTTGTTGAGAACGATGAATTGTGGGTTTATGATCCAGTATTATCTATGGAAAATATTTGAATCTTCTCTGAATTCTTTTATGTATGATTTATTTATATTTGCAAGTCTCCTTGAATTATCCTTTTTTGTTTGGCCAACCAGATTGGTAGTTCTTGCAATGGGAGAAGTGCTTAGCTTTGGGTTCAATCTTGCGGTGTCCTTACCCAGTGACAAAAAGGGTTGCAAGGCACGTATTGTATTGTTGCCATCGAGGATAACTAGATGAGGTTTTTATCATATTGCATGAATTTATCCCTCTACATCATGTCATCTTGCTTAAGGTGTTACTCTGTTTTTAACTTAATACTCTAGATGCATGCTGGATAGCGGTCGATGAGTGGAGTAATAGTAGTAGATGCAGAATCGTTTTGATCTACTTGTCTCGGACGTGATGCCTATATACATGATCATTATCTAGATATGCTCATAACTATGCTCAATTCTGTCAATTGCTCAACAGTAATTTGTTCACCCACTATAGAATATTTATGCTCTTGAGAGAAGCCACTAGTGAAACCTATGGCCCCCGGGGTCTATTCTCATCATATCAATCTCTATCGCTTTATTACTTGCTTTGTTTTTACTTTGTCTCTTACTTTTCACTTTGCATCTATCTATCAAAAATACCAAAAATATTATTTATCATCTCTATCAGATCTCACCCTCGTAAGTGACCGTGAAGGAATTGACAACCCCTAATCACGTTGGTTGCGAGTAGCTATCGTTTTGTGTAGGTACGAGGGACTTGTGCGTGGTCTCCTACTGGATTGATACCTTAGTTCTCAAAAACCGAGGGAAATACTTACGCTACTTTGCTGCATCATCCTCTCCTCTTCGGGGAAATCCAACGCAGTGCTCAAGAGGTAGCAGCGGCCACGCTCCCGGACACTGTTAAACGAGTCCGAACTACTCTGCAGTAGGACATTCCAGCTTGTCAAGAGCTCGCCTAGCAATTCAGCCTCCATCCTAGTCCCGACCAAACAGCGGCATTCGTACCGCACGTACGTAACTACGCACTCAAAATACCATGGGCATAGACGGAGGCACAATGCGAACAAACCTATAATACTATCCGCACTCTCACAATCTTTTTTCTTTTTTTCTTTCTCACCATTTTTTATCTCTTATCACATGTGACTATATTTACTGAGAGGTCCTTTAACAAAGGCAAGGCAGCGCAGACGTGCGACAGGAGGTCCAAATGTTTTTTGTAGACTGCGATCTTTATTTCAAACCTGTAAAGTGCCCTTCTTTCACAGCTTTTGACCCCCGGCATGATAAACAACCTTGATAGTAGCATTGTAATCTATAAAGATCACGCTTGACGTATCATTCATATGCTAGTCAGCATAACCTGTATTTAGTATTGGCTTTTCTCAAAGAACTGAATTTTGCTTTTATGGTTATTTCATGCACGCACCTCGGCATATATTGCGAGGAGCTCGATACGGCAACGTATGAGTTGACGACAAGTCCGAATAGCTTTAAATCACACTTCGACGTCATGGGTTTGGCTTTATATGCATCAGCTCCGAATCATGTCTTTGGTCAATAGTTGGGTTTCCCGACTCCTGTGCTTACTACCTTACGTTCCGCTGTATCGGCTAAGGTAGTAAAGGGAGAACTACTATGATTGTGTCTTGGTTCATCCGGATGAGAACCTCGGTAGAGAAAGCCAAAAACTGACTGTCATGATGCGGCAAGAGCTGGTCAACCACTCGACGACTCATCGGAATCTTTGTGATTCCTTCTGTATTACACGAAGGATCGTTCCTCTAGTCACGTACGAAAACGTGCCATATTCGGATAACTGCGTACATACCAGGGGCTATATCGTAGCCCCATCATCAAACTCCTATGGCTAAGTGAAAGTGTTAAAGCCCTATAGTCCGATTGCCTGGTTCGCAGCATTGACACCTCCTTAATGGACCAAGACATTGGGTCAAGAGTGATCAAGTGCTTTTTCCGAACAACCCCGCATTATATGCGAGGGGGCTGAAGCCGACGACTGGTAAACTTTTAGATTATATATATATATATATATATATATATATATATATATATATATATATATATATATATATATAAACGGCCACACAGGAGGCACTAAAAACTTTCTAGGAAAAAGTATAAATGGCATTAATATATCATAGAATTGTTTTTACAATTTTGATACATTTTACTCGAACATAATATCTTTCGAGCACTAACCCTCTATCAAGCAGGCACCCTCCAAGACATATTCAAAGTAATGCTCTGGCGTGTCCTTGCCCTCGGGTGGACTCTTTGCTGCAATATTGGTGGCCTTCATCTTCGCCCAGTACGTCTTGACGCGGGTAAGGGCCATCCGTGCACCTTCTATGCACATTGACCGCTTAACAGCGTCGATATGCGTCGCCACATTAACAAGTCGTTGCACCAAACCGAAATAACTATTCGGAATTGGCTCTCTTGGCCACAGCCGGACCACGATGTCCTTCATGGCAGATCTGGATATCCTATGGAGCTCTGCCCATTGGGCCATCTATTCGTTCAGCAACAGCGGACACTTTGGCATGCTGAATTGCAACCAGAAAAGCTTTTCCGTCGCATGTCCTTCTTGCGCTTGGAAAAATTGCATTGCATCAGAGGCACTCTTCGACAAGTCCAAAAATGCGTCTGGAGAACTCCACATTCGATCAAGCGGGGCATACTTTGGAGTCGCCGAATTTAGTTCGCAATAAGAGGGGCTTACCAGCCACGATCTTCCCAGCTTGCCGGATCTCCTCCCTAGCCGCTCTCAACTCGGACCGTGTTTCCTCGCCTCTTGTAAGGCCTTCTCAAGATCGGCCGCTTTGGTTTGGTTATCTTTCTCGAGAAATTCGCATCGGCTAGTGGCATCCTTTAGCTCAAGTGCCATAGTAGATATTCTCTCCTTGCACTAGCGCCGAGCAGCATGTTCGGCTTTTAAGTCAGCAGCTGCCTTTTCGGCAACCACATTATTCACCCTGGCTTGCTCCTTGGCCCGGGCAAGCTCAGCCCAAAGTGTCTCAACTGCGGCGGCACCATCTGCAGTTATGCATATCACAGAATACAATTCTCAGCGTCATGCTCATATTTATAATAATTGCATATACTGACTGCCCCGAAGACATACCTTGCGCCTCGTCGAGCTGCCTGTTTATGAGCGGATGTCATCATCTGCCACATCAAGTTTCTGCTTCAGCTCTGCAACCTCTGTAGCTCGGGCAGTCGCCAGGGATGAAACAGTCTGTGTTCCAATTAGTAAAATCATTTCCTGAGCATATCTACCTTTTTTGATCCTCTGGTCGCTTCCATCTAGATGTTAACCAGAGTCTCAGGGGCTACTATCTATACACAGGCACATTTTGCGTTTATAGCACAATTGAAAAAATTACATTACGTACCTCGAAGCCTCTTAGCAGGCTCGTAAAAGCTTCATTCAATCCTCTTTTCGCAGATAGAACTCTCTCAACTACCGTACCCATCAAGGTACGATGTTCCTCTGAGATGGGCGCATGTCGCAGTAGGTCCATCAATATATACGGCACCTCCGGATCCTGGAAGCAGCTGTAGGGGTACGGACTCCCTTCAATGGAATATGTTTACTCGACCTTAGAGTCGTCTCTGGCTGTAAATCGGATAGTCCGGGGCTTCTATTGTTGGTCCCTGTAGGAGCGGAACACCCCGGACCCTGGGCAACCGAAGTATCACCTTCGGGCCTAGTCTTTGTTATCCCTCGCACCACTTGTTGATCGGGAGAGATCCTCCAGGACGACACCTCGGGGTCATCTGCCCTATGGGGTGGGGAAATATGTGGTGGCATTTCGCTCTCCATCATCTCCGGAAGAAGATCCCCCGAGAAAGAGGACTGTTGAGGGAGGCTGCATGCTGAACTGCAAAACATATATTTTAAATATTACCCTTGCAACCAGGAAAGAGCGGGATATGTTTAAAGCACCCTTGTTCACTTACAATTCAGCTAAGGGCTCGTCCTTATGGAGGAACTGCGTGACAACGTCACCTCCCGAACCAGAACCCCCTGACAGGGATATCTTCCCTCGCTTGGAAGCCTTTATCTCCAAATCTTTGGAGGTGGTCCTCTTCTTCCCATGGGGAGACGGGATGTCAGTTTCTCCTTCCCTTTCATCTTCGGAAAGGGAGTTCCAATTTCCCCGGACGAGGTGCCTGACGTACCTCTAGAATGGGGGCGACTCCGTGCCTTCTTACTCTTCTCCTTGTCTTCCTTCGTCGGCACTTGATAGGGTGCCGAAGCCAGCATCCTTGTTAACACCGGATCCATTGAGTCTTCGGGAAGAGGGGCCGAACACCTAATTCTCTCCACCTTCTTTATCCAGCCCTGGCCGAGTATGGTTTTCTCAATACATTGTTATGAGAAATTTAGCTAAAATGTGTTCGAGAGTCGAGTGCTTACCGAGGTATCCGGATGGTTGCAGTCAAGGCTGACGTCCTCTGTAGTGTCCGGAAACTGTTTTCGTGTCCCGAAGAATAATTTACACATCACTTCGAGCGTCGTGCCGAATAAGTGTTGAAGGGTTCGTGGTCCTTCCAGATTGAACTCCCACATGCGGAAAGGTCGTCGCTGGCACGGTAGGACCCGACGAACTAGCATTACTTGGATTACATCGATAAGACCGGTGTCCTTCTCAATGAGGCTCTGAATGCGGCTTTGCAGCGTCCGCACTTCATCAATTGATTCCCAGTCCAGCCCCTTATTAATCCATGATGCAAGCTGTAGTGGAGGACCAGATCGGAACGTGGGTGTAGCTGCCCACTTGGTGCCACGGGGTTCACTGATGTAAAACCACTCTTGCTGCCATAGGTTGGAAGTTTCTATGAAGGAGCCTTTTGGCCAAGGAGTGTTGGTGAGTTTGCTCACAACGGCACCACCGCACTCCGCTTGTTCCCCATCGACTACCTTCGGTTTCACATTAAAGGTCTTGATCCACAAGCCGAAGTGTGGCGGAATACGGAGGAAGGCCTCGCACATGATAATGAACGCCGAGACGTGAAGAAAGGAGTCCGGAGCTAGATCGTGAAAATCTAGCCCGTAATAGAACATGAGCCCTCGGACGAAGGAATGAAGAGCGAACCCTAGCCCTCGAAGGAAGTGGGAGATGAATATGACCCTCTCGCCGGATCTGGGAGTAGGAATAACCTGCCCTTGAGCAGGCAGCCTATGAGGGATTTCCGTGGTTAGGTATCTTGCCGCTCGGAGCTTCGCAATATCCTCCTCTGTGACAGAGGAGGCCATCCACCGGCCTTGAGAGCTGGTTCCGGACATAACTGAGAAGTAAGAAGCAATTAAGTTGAACCTTGGGTGCTGGAACTCGAGGTGGCAAAAGTTGAGGAAAGGATTGGCGTGAAGGAGAAAGGATGGGTCCTAGCCTCCTTTATAAAGGAGATGAGTATCGAAAGCCCCCTCCTAGGCCTTAAAACCTGCCTATTCCTAAGGAATCATGCCAACAGAACGGTTGGGTTACCCACGCCCATATTGATAAGAATCCCGTAATAAGGGGGACACGATCTCTGCTTTGACAAGACGTGCCAATTAAACCGCATCTCGAAATATGGAGCGGCAGGCTAAAAAATGGTTCAAAATAACGGTCGGGCGGTGATGTGATGTCACGCTACAAAAAGTTGTCAGCTGATTGGACTCGTGAAATATTATACTCTCTACGGTTGTGTGTGGAATTTGTTTTGCAGAGCCAGATACGATTCTTGTGTTCAAAGACTATTTTGGAGTATTCGGAGGAGGACCCCGCCTTGCAAGCCAAAGACAATCTGCGTGCCGGACACCTCGTCTTGTAATACTCATATTCATCAAGATCAATCAAGCAGGAAGTAGGGTATTACCTCCGTAGAGAGGGCCCGAACCTGGGTCAACATCGTCTCCCCCGCCTCCTGTTACCATCAGCCTTAGATGCACAGTTCGGGATCCCCTACCCGAGATCCGCTGGTTTTGACACCGACACCCGTACATACAGCGGAGGGGGGGGGGGTCTGCTGGCCGACTGCATATTTTTTACGGACCGGGCGATTTTTACGGGATTTGTTCGGGCCCGAAAAAGGTCAAAAACTCTAAAACCATCTAAATTATAAGGGCCGGCAAGGATATAGAATTATATAGTTATTGGGTGCAACCGTTGGGAGACGGTAGCATGGGCTATCTCCAGCCGATTTGGGTGGCGAGCTAATAATAGGCTAGGTATGTAGGCATCGTAGCTTGTTGTTTTATCGCCGGATGTGGCACTTTTCAGTTCTTTATCACCCGTTGTGGCGTCTTTTAGATTTTATTTTGAATTCTGGTAATTTTTTAAGTTTCTTTGAACCTCATGACTTTGTCATGTTTTTATTTATTAATATGGCTGCATGCATCGATTGATGCAGAGGCCCGGGGTGATCCTCTTTTTAAAAAATATATATAAATAACAGATCTGCTAGAGATGCTCTTAGGGAAGAAAAGTGGGGTCTAGAACATGAAGGTTGCTATTAGAGTTGAGTATAATATTTAGGGGCTGAAAATGTATAAGCATCTCTATTTATTCTTCGAGAGTTCTAAAATGGGGCTAGCTTTGGAGAGACGCTCTAGTCTGTACTGCCTGGCCCCAATCCATAATTCCAAACTTGCGGGCACAATTTCAATCCACAAATAAAAATATCAACACAATATGCCGCTCCCTTGTTGACATATACTAGCGGCACACGTATGCGAATATTGAATGACACGCGGATACCGAATGCTAGCTAGACAGAGAGACCGAAACCCCTGAACTTAGCCTCGGTAATGGCGTCGATCTTTCGTGCTGTCTCCGGCGACAGATAGTTCTCCCAGTCCCCGACCAGGCCGCGCCGGAAGAACGAGCTGTTCTCCACAGCGCCCAACACAAGCTCCGTCTTGCCGCTCTTGGTCACTTCGAGCCCGGTCATGTGCTCGAACGAGCACAGCTTGACGACGGCGTCCACCGCGCCATCTTCCTCCTCCTCCGCGCTGAACGGGCGTCCGACAAACTCCGCCAGCCTCCGGACGTGGGCTGCAGGGTCCCGACTCATCTCCTCGTACCTGAAGAAGAGCACCCGCTCGGGGTTCGCCAGGTGCGCGCGCCAGTACCCGAGGGCGTGGTCCCAGTACGGCCCGGACGCCGACACGCCGTCGCAGAAGTAGTCGGCGGCGGTCTCGACCGAGATCGGCTCCAGCCCGTCCTCGGCCCTGAACTTGTTCACGAAGGTCCACGTCGAGACCAGGGTGTCCTTGGGGTCGCGGCACACGTACACGATCCTGCACGCCGACGCGGCGACGGACCTCGGCAGCGACGCGAGCGGGACGTGCGTGGCGAGGAGCCTCGGGTCTGGGAGCCCGTCGAGGTCCGGGACCCTGTTGCGCGTGTAGAGCTGGTACTCCAGGTGGCGGATGCACTCGTGCGGGCCGAGGGAGTTGAACGGGTGGCCGGGGCCGCCCGGGGGGTGCTCCTTCCGGTTGACCGTGGAGTAGAGGAGCGCCTTCATCCACGTCGTGCCGGACTTGGGCATGGTGGCGACGACGATGTCCGAGGGGCGCGCGGCGAAGCGTGCGTCGGCGACCATCGCGCCGACCATCGGAGGCAGGGTGCTGTACCATCCCTTCTCGTGGCGGTAGAGCTGGTTCGCCCTGGAGAGGCCTCGGGAGCACGGCCAGGAGGACACCAGCTCGGTGAACTGCCCGTAGAGCTCCTCGTTGGTTTCGGCATCGCCCTCTTGCGGCGGAAAGGTTGGGATGGAGGAGGAAGAAGACATTGTACGGCAGACAGCCCAAGCTCAGGTATGACCGTATGAACAGGGATAAGCTAGCATAAGGTGCATCTTATAATAGATAGAAGAGTGGCGATGCACATGGAGCATATTGCTCCCGGTACAACTTGTGTGGTGGCTGCCACCACGGCGTATACACAACTCAACAACTCGTTTTCTTATCGCCACATCAAATTATTTGGCCACGTTCGTCTCCAAAGAAGACAACAAGACGGCAGTGATGTTATCATACTTATATGTCTTGTATTTTCATAGTTTAATGGGAAAAGATTACCTTCACCCGGTGAATTACAGGCACAGTGTCTGCCGCTTCCAACGTTCAACATGTGTCCTGTGTGAAAGGAACCGAGCAACATACTACGTCCTTGTCCTTATCCTTATCTACTCTTCGTGTCCTCCTCTCAACCGTGCTCCAGGATCCCCACACGCCACAAGTGCCGCAGCAGTCGCCGCTCTCTCGAGTCCGCCGGCGGTCATCGTCGGAGGACACCGCTGGCCGTCCTTTCTCCTCTCCTCTTCCTCTCCAGCTCCTTCTTTCCGCGTCTCTCTATGCTCGCCCGAGCTCTGCTCCAGCCACCATCGGCGAGCTGCGCCGCTTTTTTATACTTTCTGCAACAAGGGCCTTATTACAAATGTCCTTCCACGCAACATCATCTCTGTTGTAGAAATTTCTCGATTCATACTACAGACGAGCTCATCTTTTCAATGTGCTTTCTTTTGCAACATTATTCATGTTGCAAAAGTTCACCCGCAACATCATCTATGCTGCAAAAACTATGAAGACGAAAAAGATCTGCAACACGGCCTCTGCTGCAGAAGTCCTCCCACGACATCATCTATGTTGCAAAAAAAAAAATCGGGAAAAAATAACGCTTCGGTGGTTTGCAACAAAGCAACTGTTGTAGAGCGAGTTGTGCAACATCTACCTTGCTACTATTCACGACACATCTCATTGCGGGAGATCACACATCTACCTTACTGCAATTCATGACACATCTCATTGGGGGAGATCTGATGGCTATTTATGCCTCAATCCAACGTGGTAGGAAACGGCGGATGTTTTCAATTAATCCACTGGTGAACACGTACCATCGTGATGTCTACTACACAACCTTTTTATTGAAGACATTGTTGGGTCTTCAAATGCAGAGGTTTGTAGGACAGTAGCAAATTTCCCTCAAGTGGATGACCTAAGATTTATCAATCCGTGGGAGGCGTAGGATGAAGATGGTCTCTCTCAAGCAACACTGCAACTAAATAACAAAGAGTATCTTTTGTCCTCAACACACCCAATACAATGGTAAATTGTATAGGTGCACTAGTTTGGCAAAGAAATGATGATGCAAGTGTAATATGGATGGTAGATATAGGTTTTTGTAATCTGAAAATATAAAAACAGCAAGGTAACTAATGATAAAAGTGAGCGTAAACGGTATTGCAATGCTTCGAAACAAGGCCTAGGGTTCATACTTTCACTAGTGCAAGTTCTCTCAACAATAATAACATAATTGGATCATATAACTATCCCTCAACATGCAACAAAGAGTCACTCCAAAGTCACTAATAGCAGAGAACAAACGAAGAGATTATTGTAGGGTACGAAGCCACCTCAAAGTTATCATTTCTGATCGATCTATTCAAGAGTCCGTAGTAAAATAACACGAAGCTAATCTTTCCGTACGATCTATCATAGAGTTTGTACTAGAATAACACCTTGAGACACAAATCAACCAAAACCCTAATGTCACCTAGATACTCCAATGTTACCTCAAGTATCTGTGGGCATGATTATACTATATGCATCACACAATCTCAGATTCATCTATTCAACCAACACAAAGTACTTCAAAGAGTGCCTCAAAGTTTCTACCGAAGAGTCAAGACAAAAACATGTGCCAGCCCCTATGCATAAGTTCACAAGGTCACTGAACCCGCAAGTTGATTACCAAAATGTACATCAAGTAGATCACATGAATATCTCATTGTCACCACAGATAAGCACATGCAAGACATACATCAATTATTCTCAAATCCTTAAAGACTCAATCCGATAAGATAATTTCAAAGGGAAAACTCAATCTATTACAAGAGAGTAGAGGGGGAGAAACATCATAAGATATAACTATAATAACAAAGCTCGCGATAAGATCGTGCCAAATCAAGAACACGAGGAAGAGAGATCAAACACATAGCAACTGGTACATACCCTCAGCCCCGAGGGTGAACTACTCCCTCCTCGACATGGAGAGCACCGGGATGGTGAAGATGGCCACCGGTGAGGGACCCCCCCCCCCTCCGGCAGGGTGCCGGAACGGGCTCCCAAGAGGTTTTTGGTAGCTACAGAGGCTTGTGGCGGTGGAACTCCCGATCTATTGTGCTTCTCGATGTTTTCAGGGTATATGGATATATATAGGCGAAAGAAGTCGGTCAGGGGAGCCATGAGGGGCCCACGAGGGTGGGGGCGTGCCCTGGACCCTTGTGGCCACCTCGTTGCTTCCCTGACGTCTACTCCAAGTCTCCTGGATTGTGTTTGTTCCAAAAATAACTCTCCCGAAGGTTTCATTCCATTTGGACTCCGTTTGATATTCCTTTTCTGCGAAACACTTAAATAGGAAAAAAACAACAACTTGGACTGGGCCTCCGGTTAATAGGTTAGTCCCAGAAATAATATAAAGAGTATAATAAAGCCCATTAGACATCCAAAACAGATAATAAAATAGCATGAATACATCATAAATTATAGATACATTGGAGACGTATCAGCATCCTCAAGCTTAATTCCTGCTCGTCCTCGAGTAGGTAAATGATAAAAGAAAGAATTAATGAAGTGTGAATGCTAGCAGGTGCACAAGTTTGATCAATAATAATTTGAGTCACCTTTTCTAGTATCATTATATGTCATAACAGTAGCTCATCCCATAAAACTTTTCATGATCAAGTAACAAGCTATTCACATGTTAAAGTATAGATCATAAACTTTCTTGAAACTAACAAACTATATTCTCAATCATCAAACAATTGCAATTCATCTTATTTTCAGGAAGGGTCTATGTCAGAGCTTTGATTTAGCAAACTCCACATACTCGACTATCATTTAATCTTTCACAATTGCTAACACTCACATGATATTTATGGGTTGAAAGTTTTAATCGAACACAAAGAAAGATAGGGGCTTATAGTTTCACCTCCCAACATTTTACCTCAAGGGTAAATGCCAACAATAATAATTTATGAACGCCTACATCCAAGTGGATATATACATCCAGATCACCCCAACACAAAGTGCTTGCCAAAAGAAAAGGTGTAAAAAGGAAAGGTGGTGATCACCATGACTCTTGTATAAGGGTAGAAGATAAGAGTAAAAGATAGGCCCTTCGTAGAGGGAAGCAGAGGTTGTCATGCACTTTTATAGTTGGATGCACAAAATCTTAATGCAAAAGAATGTCACTTTACATTGCCGCTTGTGATAAAGACCTTTATTATGCAGTTCGTCGCTTTTATTTCTTCCCTATCACAAGTTTGTATAAAGCTTATTTTCTTCGCACTAATAGATCATACATATTTAGAGAGCAATTTTTATTGCATGCACCGATGACAACTTACTTGAAGGATCTTATTCAATCCTTAGGTAGGTATGGTGGACTCTCATGGCAAAACTGGTTTAAGGGATGTTCAGAAGCACAAGTAATATTTCTACTTGGTGCAAAGAATTTGGCTAGCATGAGAGGGAAAGGCAAGCTCAACATGTTTGGATGATCCAAGACAATATAAAGTTTCAGATATAGGAAAACATAACCCATTAAGTTGTCTTCCGTGTCCAACATCAACTTTTTAGCATGTCATATTTTAATGAGTGCTCACAATTATAAAAGATGTCCAAGATAGTATATTTATATGTGAAACCTCTCTTCCTTCAATATTCTTTCATGAATTGTTCAAGTGACAAATACAATTTGTTTGCTAACCTTCAATGAATTTACAACCTCTACTTATTATATGTGAAGTCATTACTCCCCATGGGATAATCATATGAAACATATATAATTTCAGATTTATGATATTCAACTCATTCAACCATTTACTCATAGGATATAAGTGAAGCACACGAGTAAATGACAAACTACTCCAAAAAGATATAAGTGAAGATCAATGAGTAGTTAAATAATTATGTAACTATGTGAAGACTCTCTCTCATTTAAGAATTTCAGATCTTGGGATATTATTCAAACAGCAAGCAAAACAAAATAAAATGACATTTCAAGGATAGCACTCATCATGTGAAGAAGTAAAAACTTAGGTTCAACCGATACTAACCGATAATTTTTGAAGAAGAAAGGTGGGATGCCTACGGGGGCATCCCCAAGCTTAGGTGCTTGAGAATTCTTAGAATATTATCTTGGAGTGCCTTGGGCATCCACAAGCTTGAGATTTTGTGTCTCCTTGATTCCTCTCATATCACGGTTTTCCTAAATCTCAAAAACTTCATCCACACAAAACTCAACAAGAACTCGTGAGATAAGTTAGTATAAACCATTGCAAAAACCTTATCACTATCTATTGTAACAAATCACTAAAATTATTATTCAACATTGCATACTAAATGTCTCTGCATATTTAATACTCCTATCCTCAAATAGAATCATTAAACAAGCAAACATATGCAAACAATGCAAACATAATAGCAATCTGCCAAAACAGTATAGTCTGTAAAGAATACAAGATTCATCATACTTACCTAACTCCAACAATTATGAGAAAAATACTACACTGTAGAAGATTTATCAGAGCTCAATATGCAAAAAGTTTCAATATTAATATCATTCTCTGACTTTTCTAGGGAATTTTTGCAACAGCGGTAAACTTTCTGTTTTGAAATAGCAACATGTATACTTGCAAAATAAGCATGATAAAGGCTATCCTTGACATTTTTATTGAAAATATACTCTAAATAACAGCAAGAAAATACTAAAAAAAGAAAATGACACTCCAAGAAAAACATATATCATGTGGTGAATAAAAATATAGCTCCAAGTAAAGTTACCGATGAACAAAGACGAAAGAGGGGATGCCATCCGGGGCATCCCCAAGCTTGGGCTCTTGGTTGTCCTTGAATATTACCTTGGGGTGCCTTGGGCATACCCAAGCTTAGGCTCTTACCACTCCTTATTCCATAGTACATCGAATCTTTACCCAAAACTTGAAAACTTCACAACACAAAACTCAACAGAAAATCTCATAAGCTTCGTTAGTATAAGAAAATAAAACCACCACTTAGGTAATGTTGTGAACTCATTCTAAATTCATATTTATGTAATATCTACTGTATTACAACTTCTCTATGGTTCATACCCTCCGATACTACTCATAGATTCATCAAAATAAGCAAACAACACATAGAAAATAGAATCTGTCAAAAACAGAACAGTCTGGAGTAATCTGTATCATTCGAATACTTTTATAACTCCAAAAATTCTAAAATAAACTGGTGTACCTGAGGAATTTGTCTATTAATCATCTTAAAAAATAATCAACCTAAAATAACTCTCCATTAAAAAATGGCAGTTAATCTCGTGAGCGTAAAAGTTTCTATTTTTTACAGCAAGATCGCATAGACTTCACCCAAGTCTTCCCAAAGGTTCTACTTGGCACAAACACTAATTAAAACATAAAAACACATCTAACTAGAGGCTACATGAATTATTTATTACTAAACAGGAACAAAAATCAAAGAAACAGAAATAAAATATGGTTGCCTCCCAACAAGCACCAACGTTTAACGCCCCTACCTAGGCATGATGATTTCAATGATGCTCACATAAAAGACAAGAATTGAAACATAAAGAAAGCATCATGAAGAATATGACTATCACATTTAAGTCTAACCCACTTCCTATGCATAGGCATTTTGTGAGCAAACAACTTATGGGAACAATAATCAACTACCATAGGAAGGTAAAACAAGCAAATCTTCAGGATTTTCAACACATAGAGAGGAAACTTGATATTATTGCAATATGTATAAGCATATGATCCTCTCTCATAATAATTTTCAGTAGCATCATGAATGAATTCAACCATATAACCAGCACATAAAGCATTCTTTTCATGATCTACTTGCATAGAAATTTTACTACTCTCCACATAAGCAAATTTCTTCTCATGAATAGTAGTGCGAGCAAACTCAACAAAATAATTATCATGTGAGGCATAATCCAACTAAAATCATGACGACAAGTTTCATGTTTATCATTATTCTTAATAGCATACAAGTCATCACAATAATCATCAGAGATAGCAACTTTGTTCTCATAATCAATTAGAACCTCTTCTGAAATAGTGGATTCATCACTAAATAAAGTCATGACCTCTCCAAATCCACTTTCATCAATATAATCATCATAAATAGGAGGCATGATTTCATCATAATAAATATTCTCATCAAAACTTGGGGGACAAAAAATATCATATTCATCAAACATAGCATCCACAAGCTTGTGGCTTTGCATATCATTAGTATCATGGGTATTCAAAGAATTCATACTAATAATATTGCAATCATGCTCTTTATTCAAAGATTTAGTGCCAAATATTTTATAGACTTCTTCATCTAGCACTTGAGCACAATATTCCTTACCATCATTCTCACGAAAGATATTAAAAAGATGAAGCGTATGAGGCAAACTCAATTCCATTTTTTTGTAATTTTCTTTTATAGACTAAACAAGTGATAAAACAAGAAACTAAAAGATTCGATTGCAAGATCTAAAGATATACCTTCAAGCACTCACCTCCCCGGCAACGACCCCAGAAAAGAGCTTGATGCCTACTACGCAACCTTCTCCTTGTAGACGTTGTTGGGCCTCCAAGTGCAGAGGTTTGTAGGACACTAGCAAATTTCCCTCAAGTGGATGACCTAAGATTTATCAATCCGTGGGAGGCGTAGGATGAAGATGGTCTCTCTCGAACAACACTGCAACCAAATAACAAAGAGTCTCTTGTGTCCCCAACACACCCAATACAATGGTAAATTGTATAGGTGCACTAGTTCAGCGAAGAGATGGTAATACAAGTGCAATATGGATGGTAGATATGAGTATTTTTAATCTGAAAATATAAAAACAGCAAGGTAACTAATGATAAAAGTGAGCACAAACGGTATTGCAATGCTAGGAAACAAGGCCTAGGGTTCATACTGTCACTAGTGCAAGTTCTCTCAACAATAATAACATAACTGGATCATATAACTATCCCTCAACATGCAACAAAGAGTCACTCCAAAGTCACCAATAGCGGAGAACAAACGAAGAGATTATGGTAGGGTACGAAACCACCTCAAAGTTATTCTTTCTGATCGATCTATTCAAGAGTAAGTAGTAAAATAACACGAAGCTATTCTTTTCGTTCGATTTATCCTAGAGTTCGTACTAGAATAACACCTTAAGAAACAAGTCAACCAAAACCCTAATGTCACCTAGATACTCCAATGTCACCTCAAGTATCCGTGGGCATGATTATATGATATGCATCACACAATCTTAGATTCATCTATTCAACCAACACAAATAACTTCAAAGTGTGCCCCAAAGTTTCTACTGGAGAGTCGAGACGAAAAGGTGTGCCAACCCCTATGCATAAGTTCACAAGGTCACTTAACCCGCAAGTTGATCACCAAAACATACATCAAGTAGATCACGTGAGTATCCCATTGTCACCATGATACGTCCATTTTGCATCATGCTTTTATATCAATATTTATTGCATTATGGGCTGTTATTACACATTATATATCAATACTTATGGCTATTCTCTCTTATTTTATAAGGTTTACCATGAAGAGGGGGAATGCCGGCAGCTGGAATTCTGGCTGGAAAAGGAGCAAACATTGGAAACCTATTCTACACTGCTCCAAAAGACCTGAAACTCCACGAAACTTATTTTTGGAATAAATAAGAATTATTGAGCGGAAGAAACACCTCAGGGGGCCCACACCCTGGCCAGGAGGGTGGGGGCGGGCCCACCCCTACTGGGTGCGCCCTTGTCTCCCGGGCCCCCTGGTGGCCCTCTGGAGTCCATCTTCTGCTATATGAAGCCTTTTACCCTGGAAAAAATCATGGGCAAGCTTACGGGATGAAACTCCGCTGCCACGAGGCGGAACCTTGGTGGAACCAATCTAGAGCTCCGACAGAGCTGTTCTGTCGGGGACACTTCCCTCCGGGAGGGGGAAATCATCACCATCGTCATCACCAACGATCCTCCCATCGGGAGAGGGTCAATCTCCATCAACATTTTCACCAGCACCATCTCCTCTTAAACCCTAGTTCATCTCTTGTATCCAAAACCATAAATTGGTACCTGTGGGTTGCTAGTAGTGTTGATTACTCCTTGTAGTTGATGCTTATTGGTTTACTTGGTGGAAGATCATATGTTCAGATCCTTAATGCATATTATTACTCCTCTGATTATGAATATGAATATGCTTTGTGAGTAGTTACGTTTGTTCCTGAGGACATGGGTGAAGTCTTGCTATTCGTAGTCATGTGAATTTGGTATTCGTTTGATATTTTGATGAGATGTATGTTGTCTCTCCTCTAGTGGTGTTATGTGAACATCGACTACATGACACTTAACCATTATTTGGGCCTAGAGGAAGGCATTGGGAAGTAATAAGTAGATGATGGGTTGCTAGAGTGACAGAAGCTTAAACCCTAGTTTATGCGTTGCTTCATAAGGGGCTGATTTGGATCCATATGTTTAATGTTGTGGTTAGGTTTACCTTAATACTTCTTTTGTAGTTGCGGATGCTTGCAATAGGGGTTAATCATAAGTCGGATGCTTGTCCAAGTAAGGACAGTACCCAAGCACCGGCCCACCCACATATCAAATTATCAAAGTACCGAACGCGAATCATATGAGAGTGATGAAAACTAGCTTCATGATAATTCCCATGTGTCCTCGAGATTGCTTTTCTCATTATAAGAAATTGTCCAGGCTTGTCCTTTGCTACAAAAAGGATTGGGCCACCTTGTTGCACCTTATTTACTTTCATTGCTTGTTACTCATTACAATTTATCTTATCACAAAACTATCTATTACCTACAATTTCAGTGCTTGCAGAGAAAACCTTACCGAAAACCGCTTATCATTTCCTTCTGCTCCTCATTGGGTTCGACACTCTTACTTATCGAAAGGACTACGATAGATCCCCTACACTTGTGGGTCATCAAGACTCTTTTCTGGCGCCGTTGCCGGGGAGTGTAGCACTTTTGGTGAGTGGAACTTGGTAAGGAAACATTTATATAGTGTGCTGAAATTTTCTGTTACTTGTCACTATGGAAACTAATCCTTTGTGGGGCTTGTTTGGGGCATCTTCACCCCGACCAGTAGAGCAAAGATTTGCTCCTCAACCTACTGAAAATGTTTACTTTGAGATTCCTTCGGGTATGATAGAGAAACTGCTAGCTAATCCATTTGCAGGAGATGGAACATTGCATCCCAATTTACACCTTATCTTTGTGGATGAAGTTTGTGGATTATTTAAGCTTGCAGGTATTCCCAATGATGTTGTCAAAAGGAAGGTCTTACCTTTATCTTTGAAGGGAGATGCATTGACATGGTATAGGCTATGTGATGATACGGGATCCTGGAATTATAAACGATTGAAGTTGGAATTTCACCAAAAGTTCTATCCTATGCATCTTGTTCATCATGATCGTAATTACATATATAATTTATGGCCTCGCGAAGGAGAAAGCATCGCTCAAGCTTGGGGGAGGCTTAAGTCAATGTTATATTCATGCCCCAATCATGAGCTCTCCAGAGAAATGATTATTCAAAATTTTTATGCTCGTCTTTCTCTCAATGATCGCAACATGCTCGATACTTCCTGTGCTGGCTCTTATATGCTGAAGAGTATTGAATTCAAATGGGACTTATTGGAAAGAATTAAATGCAACTCTGAAGATTGGGGTTCCGATGATGGTAAGGAGTCAGGTATGACACCTAAGTTTGATTGTGTTAAATCTTTTATGGATACCAATGCTTTTCGTGGATTTAGCGCTAAATATGGACTTGACTCTGAGATAGTAGCTTCTTCCTGTGAATCATTTGCTACTCACGTAGATCTCCCTAAGGAGAAGTGGTTCAAATATAATCCTCCCATTGAAGTAAAAGTTGTTGCACCTATTACAGTTGAAGAAAAGACTATTACTTATAATGATCCTATTGTTCCTACTACTTATGTTGAGAACCTCCTTTTCCTGTTAGAATGAAGGATCGTGCTAAAGCTTCAATTGTTGTTCGTAAGAGTAATACTAGAACTTATACACCTCCTGAGAAAATAAAGGTTGAACCTTGTATTGCTATGGTCAAAGATCTCTTGGATGATGATTTAGATGGGCATGTTATTTACTTCTGTGGTGAAACTGCTAATATTGTTAAACCAGATGCCAAAATACATAGACCTGTCGTAGGCATGCCTGTTATTTCTGTTAAAATAGGAGATCATTGTTGTCATGGCCTATGTGATATGGGTGCTAGTGCTAGTGCAATACCTATTTCCTTATACCAAGAGATTATGCATGATATTGCACCTGCTGAGTTAGAAGATATTGATGTTACAATTAAGCTTGCCAATAGAGATACTATTAGGCCTTTTGGGATTGTTAGAGATGTTGAAGTCTTGTGTGGGAAGGTCAAATACCCTGTTGATTTTCTTGTTCTTGGTTCCCCACAAGATGACTTTTGTCCCATTATATTTGGTAGACCCTTCTTGAACACTGTTAATGCTAATATTGATTGTGAAAAGGATGTTGTTACGATTGGCTTGGAAGATATGACTCATGAGTTTAATTTTGCTAAATTTCGTAGACAACCTCGTGATAAAGAATTACCTAGTAAAGACGAAATAATTCGTCTTGCTTCTATTTCCGTGCCTCCTACTGATCCCTTAGAACAATATTTTCTAGACCATGAAAATGATATGTTTATGAAAGAAAGAAGGGAAAAAGATGAAGTGTTCCTTAAACATGAACCTATTCTGAAACATAACCTTCTCGTTGAAATTCTAGAGGATGCCCCTCCACCCAAGGGTGATCCCGTGTTTGAACTCAAACCATTACTTGATAATCTTAAGTATGCTTATCTTGATGAAAAGAAAATATATCATGTTATTATTAGTGCTAACCTTTTAGAACAAGAAGAAGAAAGATTATTGAAAACTCTGAAGAAGCATCATGCTGTTATTGGATATACTCTTGATGATCTTAAGGGCATTAGTCCCACGTTATGTCAACACAAAATTAATTTGGAGGAAGGTGCCAAGCCAGTTAGAGATCCTCAACGACGATTGAATCCCAAAATGAAAGAAGTGGTAAGAAAGGAGATACTAAAGCTCCTTGAGGCAGGTATAATTTATCCCGTTGTTGATAGTGATTGGGTAAGCCATGCCCATTGTGTTCCTAAAAAGAGAGGTATTACTGTTGTTCCTAATGATAAAGATGAATTGATCCCGCAAAGAATTATTACAGGTTATAGGATGGTAATTGATTTCCAAAAATTAAATAAAGCTACTAAGAAAGATCATTACCCTTTACCTTTTATTGATCAAATGCTAGAAAGACTATCCAAACATACACATTTCTGCTTTCTAGATGGTTATTCTGGTTTCTCTCAAATACCTGTGTCAGCAAAGGATCAATCAAAACTACTTTTACTTGCCCTTTCGGTACTTTTTCTTATAGACATATGCCTTTTGGTTTATGTAATGCACCTGCTACCTTTGAATGATGCATGATGGCTATATTCTATGACTTTTGTGGAAAGCTTTGTGAGGTATTCATGGATGATTTCTCCGTTTATGGATCCTCCTTTGATGATTGCTTGAGCAACCTTGATCGAGTTTTGTAGAGATGCGAAGACACTAGTCTCGTCTTGAATTGGGAAAAGTGCCACTTTATGGTTAATGAAGGCATTGTCTTGGGGCACAAAATCTCCGAGAGAGGTATTGAAGTTGATAAAGCTAAAGTTGATGCCATTGAAAAGATGCCATGTCCCAAGGACATAAAAGGTATAAGAAGTTTCCTTGGTCATGCCGGTTTTTATAGGAGGTTCATTAAGGACTTTTCTAAAATCTCTAGGCCTCTGACTAATTTATTGCAAAAATATATTCCTTTTGTCTTTGATGAGGATTGTGTAGAAGCATTTGAAATACTTAAGAAAGCTTTGATCACTTCACTTATTATTCAGCCACCTGATTGGAACTTACCTTTTGAAATTATGTGTGATGCTAGTGATTATGTTGTAGGTGCTGTTCTAGGGCAAAGAGTTGATAAGAAATTGAATGTTATCCAATATGCTAGTAAGACTCTTGATACTGCCCAGAGAAATTATGCTACTACTGAAAAAGAATTCTTAGCAGTTGCGTTTGCATGTGATAAGTTTAGGCCTTATATTGTTGATTCCAAAGTTACTATTCACACTGATCATGTTGCTATTAAATATCTTATGGAAAAGAAAGATGCTAAGCCTAGACTCATTAGATGGGTTCTCTTGCTCCAAGAATTTGATTTGCATATTATTGATAGAAAGGGAGTTGAGAACCCCGTTGCAGACAACTTGTCTAGGTTAGAGAATGTTCTTGATGACCCACTGCCTATTGATGATAGCTTTCCTGATGAACAATTAGCGGTCGTTAACGCTTCTCGTACTGCTCCATGGTATGCTGATTATGTTAATTACATTGTTGCTAAATTTATACCACCTAGTTTCACATACCAGCAAAAGAAAAAGTTCTTTTATGATTTAAGACATTACTTCTGGGATGACCCACACCTTTATAAAGAAGGAGTAGATGGTGTTATTAGACATTGTGTACCTGAGCATGAACAGGAACAGATCCTATGCAAGTGTCACTCCGAATCATATGGAGGACACCACGCTGGAGACAAAACTGCACATAAGGTATTGCAACCCGCTTTTTATTGGCCTACTCTCTTCAAAGATGCTCGTAAATTTGTCTTGTCTTGTGATGAATGTCAAAGAATTGGTAACATTAGTAGACGTCAAGAAATGCCAATGAATTATTCTCTTGTTATTGAACCATTTGATGTTTGGGGCTTTGATTATATGGGACCTTTTCCTGCCTCTAATGGATATACACATATTTTAGTTGTTGTTGATTATGTTACTAAGTGGGTAGAAGCTATTCCAACTAGTAGTGCTGATCATAACACTTCTATTAAAATGCTTAAAGAAGTTATTTTTCCGAGGTTTGGAGTCCCTAGATATCTTATGACTGATGGTGGTTCACATTTTATTCATGGTGCTTTCCGTAAGATGCTTGCTAAGTATGATGTTAATCATAGAATCGCATCTCCTTATCATTCGTAGTCTAGTGATCAAGTAGAGTTGAGCAATAGAGAGCTCAAATTAATTTTGCAAAAGACTGTTAATAGATCTAGAAAGAATTGGTCCAAAAAACTTGATGATGCATTATGGGCCTATAGAACTACATACAAAAATCCTATGAGTATGTCTCCATATAAGATGGTTTATGAAAAAGCTTGTCATTTACCTCTAGAACTTAAACATAAAGCATATTGGGCTATCAAAGAGCTCAACTATGACTTCAAACTTGCCGGTGAGAAGAGGTTGTTTGATATTAGCTCACTTGATGAATGGAGAACCCAAGCTTATGAGAATGCCAAGCTATTCAAAGAAAAAGTCAAAAGCTGGCATGACAAAAGGATACAAAAGCATGAGTTTAACGTAGGTGATTATGTGTTATTTTTCAACTCTCGTTTAAGATTTTTGGCAGGAAAACTTCTCTCTAAATGGGAAGGTCCTTACATTATCGAGGAGGTCTATCATTCTGGGGCCATAAAAATCAACAATTTCGAAGGCACAAGTTCGAGGGTGGTGAACGGTCAGAGGATTAAAAATTATATTTCAGGTAATCCTATCAATGTTGAAACTAATATTATTGAAATCGTAACCCCTGAGGAATACATAAGGGACACTTTCCAGAATGTTCCAGACTCCAAAAAGGAATAGGTATGTGGTACGGTAAGTAAACCGACTCCAAAACAATTCTAATGGCAATTTTTATCAGTTTTGGAATATTTAAGAATTTTAGGAAGAAAGAAGTAGTCCGGGAAGGACACAAGGCCTCCACGAGGGTGGAGGGGGCGCCCACCCTTACTAGGCGCCCCCCTGTCTCATGGCCACCTCGCGTGCCTCCCGGACTCCGTTTTCTTGCACGTTACGTATTTTGGTCGGTAAAAATTCATTATATAAACTCTCGAAGGTTTTGACCACCGTATCATGCAAATATCCTCTGTTTTCGTTTCGAGCTGTTTTCTGTTACAGATCTAGAGCATCATGGCATCTCCAAGCGCTCCCAAGGACAAGTTTTTCGAGAGGGTTATCAACCCCTATCTCGCGGAGGTGCTACAACACCCTCAAACCATTGAGATGTGTGAGGGGGTGTTGCACATCCGCGATGTGGACGGACCAAGGTGTACCGGAAGCATGGAGACAAAGCTCGAAGCCGTGGAGCAGCAAGTCTTCAAGTGCCAAGGGATGGTGGAGCGTGGACACAATGCCAACCAGATGATGATCACGGAGTTCACCAACAACCATAAGCTAGATACCAAAGTCATTGGGGAAACCATCTTCAAGCTTCAAGAGAAAATCGAGCACCTCCAAACCCAGATCTATGACCTGCAAAACCAGAACTATGAGTATGAATATAGATTCAAAAGGATGAGTTTGGATGTAGATTTAAGAATCCCGGAGACTCGATCGTCCTTCTATGATGGTGAGCCTATGCCTTGGAAGATGGACGACAAGCCTACATCATCAATGACTCCTACTTCACCACCTCCGAGGACATAATCACATGGGTATGGGCACTCCCCTTGGCAACTGCCAAGCTTGGGGGAGGTGCCCCGGTATCGTATCACCATCACACTCCTATCTTTACCGTTTTATTTAGTTCGATCCTTTTAGTAGTATGTGATCTAGTAGATTGAAGTTTTGATATCAAGTAGTTTTGAGTTTTGCTTTGTGATCTCTTTATATAATCGAGTCCATGAGCTATCTATAATAAAGATTAGTGTTGAGTCAAGGGCTTTGCTATATTGCTATGATCTTGAGAAAAATAGAAAGAATAAAAAGAACAAAAGAGTTCATATTGATCTTATGGATAGTGATGACTTCACACATAGAAAGTATGAGGCTTAAAAGTTGTTGAGAGTTGACAAACATAGTTTTGGTCATCGTTGCAATTAATAGGAAGTAATAAGGAAAGAGAGGTTTCACATATAAATATACTATCTTGGACATCTTTTATGATTGTGACCACTCATTAAGTATGATATGCTAAAAGAGTCGACGTTGGATAAGGAAGACAACATAATGGTTTTATGTTTTCTCACATCTCAGTTAAAGTATATTGTCATTGATCTTCCGAACATGTTGAGCTTGCCTTTCCCCCTCATGCTAGCCAAATTCCCAGCACCAAGTAGAGATACTACTTGTGCTTCCAAATATCCTTAAATCCATTTTTGCCATGAGAGTCCACCATATCTACCTATGGATTGAGTAAGATCCTTCAAGTAAGTTGTCATTGGTGCAGGCAATAAAAAATGCTCTCTAAATATGCATGACTTATTAGTGCGGAGAAAATAAGCTTTATATGATCTTGTTATGGAAGCAATATAAGCGACAGACTGCATAATAAAGGTCCATATACAAGTGGCAATATAAAGTGACGTTCTTTCGTACTAAGATTTTGTGTATCCAACCCTAAAAGCGCATAACAACCTGTGCTTCCCTGTGCGAAGGGCCTATCTTTTACTTTATGTTTTTACTTTATGCAAGAGTCAAGGTGATCTTCACCTTTCCCTTTTTCATTTTTATCCTTTGGCAAGCTCCTCGTGTTTGAAAGATCATGATATATATATATCCAATTGGGTGTAAGTTAGCATGGACTATTATTGTTGACATCACCTAGAGGTGAATACGTTGGGAGGCAACACAATAAGCCCCTATCTTTCTCAGTGTCCGGCTGAAACTCCATAACCACAAGTATTGCGTGAGTGTTAGCAATTGTAGAATACTACATGATAGTTGAGTATGTGGACTTGCTGAAAAGCTCTATTCTTGACTCTTTCTGATGTTATGATAAATTGCAATTGCTTCAATGACTTAGATTATAGATTGTTAGTTTTCAATGAAGTTTCTGAACCATACTTGACATTGTGAATTGATTGTTACTTGAGCCTAAGAAGTCATATGACAAAATCTATTTATGTTGCTGTTATAAGAATGATCATGATACCCTCATGTCCGTATTTTATTTTTATCAACACCTCTATCTCTAAACATGTGGACATATTTTTCGATTTCGGCTTCCGCTTGAGGACAAGCGAGATCTAAGCTTGGGGGAGTTGATATGTCCATTTTGCATCATGCTTTTATATCAATATTTATTGCATTATGGGCTGTTATTACACATTATATATCAATACTTATGGCTATTCTCTCTTATTTTATAAGGTTTACCATGAAGAGGGGGAATGCCGGCAGCTGGAATTCTGGCTGGAAAAGGAGCAAACATTGGAAACCTATTATGCACTGCTCCAAAAGACCTGAAACTCCACAAAACTTATTTTTGGAATTAATAAGAATTATTGAGCGGAAAAAACACCTCAGGGGGCCCACACCCTGGCAAGCAGGGTGGGGGCTCCCCCAGTAGGGGTGGGCGCGCCCCCTGTCTCCTGGGCCCCCTGGTGGCCCTCCGGTGTCCATCTTCTGCTATATGAAGGCTTTTACCCTGGAAAAATCGTGGGCAAGCTTACGGGATGAAACTCGGCCGCCACGAGGCGGAACCTTGACGGAACCAATCTAGAGCTCCGGCAGAGCTAATCTGCTGGGGACACTTCCCTCCGGGGGGGGGGGAATCATCACCATCGTCATCACCAACGATCCTCCCATCGGGAGAGGGTCAATCTCCATCAACATCTTCACCGTAACCATCTCCTCTCAAACCCTAGTTCATCTCTTGTATCCAATATTGTATCCAAAACCACAAATTGGTGCCTGTGGGTTGCTAGTAGTGTTGATTACTCCTTGTAGTTGATGCTTATTGGTTTACTTGGTGGAAGATCATATGTTTAGATCCTTAATGCATATTATTACTCCTCTGATTATGAACATGAATATGCTTTGTGAGTAGTTACTTTTGTTCCTGAGGACATGGGTGAAGTCTTGCTATTAGTAGTCATGTGAATTTGGTATTCGTTCGATATTTTGATGAGATATATGTTGTCTTTCCTCTAGTGGTGTTATGTGATCGTCGACTACATGACACTTCACCATTATTTGGGCCTATAGGAAGGCATTGGGAAGTAATAAATAGATGATGGGTTGCTAGAGTGACATAAGCTTAAACCCTAGTTTATGCGTTGCTTCGTAAGGGGCTGATTTGGATCCATATGTTTAATGTTGTGGTTAGGGTTACCGTAATACTTCTTTTGTAATTGTGGATGCTTGCAATAGGGGTTAATCATAAGTGGGATGCTTGTCCAAGTAAGGGCAGTACCCAAGCACCGGTCAACCCACATATCAAATTATCAAAAGTACTGAACGCGAAACATATGAGCGTGATGAAAACTAGCTTGACGATAATTCCCATGTGTCCTCGGGAGCGCTTTTCTCATTATAAGAAATTGTCCAGGCTTGTCCTTTGCTACAAAAAGGATTGGGCCACCTTGATGCACCTTATTTACTTTCATTGCTTGTTACTCGTTACAATTTATCTTATCACAAAACTATCTATTACCTACAATTTCAGTGCTTGCAGAGAAAACCTTACCGAAAACCGCTTATCATTTCCTTCTGCTCCTCGTTGGGTTCGACACTCTTACTTATCGAAAGGACTACGATAGATCCCCTACACTTGTGGGTCATCACACCACACATAAGCACATTCAAGACATACATCAAGTGTTCTCAAATCCTTAAAGACTCAATCCGGTAAGATAACTTCAAAGGGAAAACTCAGTCCATTACAAAAGAGTAGAAGCGGAGAAACATCATAAGATCCAACTATAATAGCAAAGCTCGCGAAACATCAAGATCGTGCCATATCAAGAACACGAGAGAGAGAGAGACAGAGAGAGAGGGAGAGATCAAACACATAGCTACTGGTACATACCCTCAGCCCCGAGGGTGAACTACTCCCTCCTCGTCATGGAGAGCGTCGGGATGATGAAGATGGCCACCGGTGAGGGATCCCCCCTCTGGCAAGGTGCCGGAACAGGGTCCCGATTTGTTTTTGGTGGCTACAGAGGCTTGCAGCGGCGGAACTCCAGATCTATGGTGCCCCTCGATGTTTTCAGGGTATATGGATATATATAGGAAAAAGAAGTCGGTCAGGGGAGCCACGAGGGGCCTACGAGGGTGGGGGCGCACCCACGGGGGTAGTGCGTGCCCTGGACCCTCGTGGCTTCCTCGAAGCTTCCCTGACGTCTACTCCAATTCTCCTGTATTGCTTCCATTCCAAAAATAACTCTCCCAAAGGTTTAATTCCATTTGGACTCTGTTTGATATTCCTTTTCTGCGAAACACTGAAATAGGCAAAAAACTGCAATATGGGTTGGGCCTCCAGTTAATAGGTCAGACCCAGAAATAATATAAAAGTGCATAGTAAAGCCCATTAAACATCCAAAACAGATCATATAATAGCATCAATACTTCATAAATTATAGATACATTGGAGACGTATGAGGGTGCCTTGTGCATCCCCAAGCTTGAGCTTTTGTGTCTCCTTAATTCCTCTCATATCACGGTTTTCCTAAATCTCAAAAACTTCATCCACACAAAACTCAATAAGAACTCATGAGATAAGTTAGTATAAACCAATGCAAAAACCTTGTCATTCTCTACTGTAGAAAATCACAAAAATTATTATTAAACATTGCATACTAAATGCCTCTGCATATTTAATACTCCTATACACAAATAGAATCATTAAACAAGCAAACATGTGCAAACAATGCAAACATAACAGCAATCTGCCAAAACAGTATAGTCTGTAAAGAATGCAAGATTAATAATACTTTCCTAACTCCAAAAGTTGTGAGAAAAATACTACACTGTTGGAGATTTATCAGAGCACAATATGCAAAAAAATCAATATTATATCATTCTCTGACTTTTCTAGGGATTTTTTGCAACATCGGTAAACTTTCTGTTTTGAAACAGCAACATGTATACTTGCAAAATAAGCATGGTAAATGCTATCCTTGACATTTATTGAACATATAGATGCAAAAGATTATTATAAATTACATCAAGCAAATACTAAAAAAAGAAAATGATGCTCCAAGTGTTGGGGAACGTAGCAATAATTCAAAATTTTCTACGCATCACCAAGATCAATCTATGGAGATTCTAGCAACAAGAGAGGGAGAGGATGAGCATCTTCATACCTTTGAAGATCGCTAAGCGGAAGCGTCACTAGAATGCAGATGAGGGAGTCGTACTCGCGGCGATTCAAATCGTGGTAGATCCGATCTAACGCCGAACGGACGGCGCCTCCACGTTCAACACACGTACAGCCCGGGGACATCTCCTCCTTCTTGATCCAGCAAGGATAGAGGAGAAGTTGAGGGAGACCTCCGGCAGCATGACGGCGTGGTGGTGGAGCTTGCAGTTCTCCGGCAGGGCTTCACCAAGCACTACGGAGGAGGAGGTGGTGTTAGAGAGGGGGAGGGCTGCGCCAGGGTCAAGGGTGCAGCTCCCATGTGCCTCCCCACTATATATAGGGGTGGAGGGGGCTGGTTTCTTGCCCTCCAAGTCCATTGGGGCGTTGGCAAAGGTGGTAGGAAAGAAATCCCATCATTTCCCTTCCCCACCGATTGTTATCCCCCCTTTTTAGGGATCTTAATCTTATCCCTTCGGGATATGATCTTATTCCTTCTAAGGGGGGATCTTGGTGCGCCTTGACCAGGGGTGTGGGGCCTTGCCTGAAGGAAATATGCCCTAGAGGCAATAATAAAGTTATTATTTATTTCCTTATATCATGATAAATGTTTATTATTCATGCTAGAATTGTATTAACCAGAAACATAATACATGTGTGAATACATAGACAAACAGATTGTCACTAGTATGCCTCTACTTGACTAGCTCATTAATCAAAGATGGTTATGTTTCCTAGCCATAGACATGAGTTGTCATTTGATTAACGGGATCACATCATTAGTAGAATGATGTGATTGACATGACCCATTCCGTTAGCTTAGCACACGATCGTTTAGTATGTTGTTGTTGCTTTCTTCATGACTTATACATGTTCCTATGACTATGAGATTATGCAACTCCCGTTTACTGGAGGAACACTTTGTGTGCTACCAAACGTCACAACGTAACTGGGTGATTATAAAGGTGCTCTATAGGTGTCTTCGAAGGTACATGTTAGGTTGGCGTATTTCGAGACTAGGATTTGTCACTCCGATTGTCGGAGAGGTATCTCTAGGCCCTCTTAGTAATACACATCACTTAATCCTTGCAAGCATTGCAACTAATGAGTTAGTTGTGGGATGATGTATTACGGAACGAGTAAAGAGACTTGCCGTTAACGAGATTGAACTAGGTATTGAGATACTGACGATCGAATCTCGGGCAAGTAACATACCGATGACAAAGGGAACAACGTATGTTGTTATGTGGTCTGACCGATAAAGATCTTCATAGAATATGTGGGAACCAATATGAGCATCCAGGTTCCGCTATTGGTTATTGACCGGAGACGTGTCTCGATCATGTCTACATAGTTCTCGAACTGTAGGGTCCGCACGCTTAACGTAACAATGATAGTTATATTATGAGTTTATATGTTTTGATGTACTGAAGGTTGTTCGGAGTCCCGGATGTGATCACGGACTTGACTAGGAGTCTTGAATGGGTCGAGACATGAAGATTGATATATTGGAAGCCTATGTTTGGATATCAGAAGTGTTCCAGGTGAAATCGGGATTTTACCGGAGTACCAGGAGGTTACCGGAACCCCCCGGGAGGTTAATGGGCCTTAGTGGGCCTTTACGGAGAAGAGGAGAGGAGGCCAGGCTGGGCCGCGCGCCCCTCCCCCCTAGTCCCAATAGGACAAGGAGAGGGGGGCGGTGCCCCCCTTCCTTCCTCTCTCCCTCTTCTTTCCCCCCTCCCAAGTCCTAATCCAACTAGGAAAGGGGGGGTGTCAGTGTCAAAACCGGCGGATCTCGGGTAGGGGGTCCCGAACTATGCGTCTAGGTGGATGGTTACAGGAGGCAAGGGACATGATGTTTTTACCCAGGTTCGGGCCCTCTCGATGGAGGTAAAACCCTACTCCTGCTTGATTAATATTGATGATATGGGTAGTACAAGAGTGGATCTACCACGAGATCAGAGAGGCTAAACCCTAGAAGCTAGCCTATGGTATGATTGTTGTTCGTCCTACGGACTAAAACTCTCCGGTTTATATAGACATCGGAGAGGGCTAGGGTTACACAGAGTCGGTTACAATGGGAGGAGATCTTCATATCGTATCGCCAAGCTTGCCTTCCACGCCAAGGAAAGTCCCATCCGGACACGGGACGGAGTCTTCAATCTTGTGTCTTCATAGTCCGAGAGTCCGGCCAAAGGTCATAGTCCGGCCCTCCGGACACCCCCTAATCCAGGACTCCCTCAGTAGCCCCTGAACCAGGCTTCAATGACGACGAGTCCGGCGCGCAAGTTGTCTTCGGCATTGCAAGGCGGATTCCTCCTCCGAATACTTCATAGAAGATGTTGAACACCGGGATAGTGTCCCGCTCTGCAAAATAAGTTCCACATGCCACCGTAGAGAGAATAATATTTGCACCAATCTAATCTGCTGACGTATTCCGTAGCGTGACATCACGCCGCGGCCAGGCTTTTATTCATTTTACTGTTCCACCTCAGCGCGTTTAGCGAGGCGGTTTCCTTGGCATGTCTTGTCAAAGCAGAGATCGTGTCCCCTTATTCTGGGATTCTCATCAATACAGGCATGGGTAACCCAACCGCGCCATTAACCGCGGCGCTTGGGAGATAAGAGAGTTTTATTAGGCCGGTGGGGGCTCGTAGTTTCGGCCGCCCATATAAGGGGATAAGAATCCGCCCTTTCCATTCACGCCTTCTTCCTCCTTTGCTTATTTGTCCCTCGCGCTCGAGCTCCAACGCCCAAGCCCGCACTTCCCACCTCAACCTTCTCCAATCATATCTGGAGCAGGAGGTAGATGGATGGCCTCCTCCGTCACGGAGGGGCAAATCAAAAAGCTGAGGAAGGCCGGATACTTGTCTGACGACATCGCGCACCGGCTTCCAGATGAGGGGCAACTCATCCCCACCCCTAGGCCCCATGAGAGGGTTGTATTTCTCCCCCATTTCCTCCGCGGACTGGGTTTTCCTCTTTACCCGTTCGTCCGAGGGCTCATGTTCTACTACGGCCTGGACTTCCACGATCTGGCCCCGAACTTCATCCTCAACATCTTGGCGTTTATCGTCGTGTGCGAGGCCTTCCTTCGCATCCAGCCTCACTTTGGCCTATCGCTGAAGATCTTCAGCATCAACCGAAGGTCGTGGGAGGCCGCCAAGCAAAGTGCGGAGGTGCCATGGTGGGCAAGATAGCCAACGTTACATGGCTCGAGGGCGCCTTCGTAGAGACCATCAAAGGATGGCAATCGGGGTGGTTCTATATCACCGAGCCGCGTGACACTGAATGGGTAGCGGCCCCCGAATTCCGATCTGGTATCCCCACACGGCTCACATCTTGGAAAGAGACGGGCCTATCGTGGGGTAATTCGGCGGAAGTGACCGGACTTCAAACCTGCATCAAAGACCTGATCGACAGGAAGGTTAAACTCGTCAACGTAGTCCAGGTCATGCTCTTCCGCCGGATTCTCCCGTGTCAACGATAGGCTTTTAGCTTGTGGGAGTTCGACCCGGCCCAGCATCAGACTCTGTCCTGGCTCTTCGACACAAAGCATGGGGACGCCTGGAAGGTGCTATTCAAGAGCTCCGAGGTCTCTCCTCCTGTCACCGAGGATCGCGGATTCTGCGCCGAGCGCCAAGCCAGCGCGGTGAGCTTAATTTTCCCTTTACGGGGTATTTGTGTGTCATAGATTTGATTCTATGCGGGATCTAAACCCCCATGTCTTTAACAGGACTGGCAGAAAAAGGCCGGACAGATCAACTGTCCGGTTCCCTTGCCCGAAGACCCAGCAGACGCTTGCTTGACGAAGCTGCTGGTTCCGACACCTCACGTGGTGCCGGAGAAGAAGGCCAAGAAGAAGGCCACGGGGACTCGAAAGAGTTCCCGGCGCCTGGTGGTGTCGGATTCATCGCCCGACAACCCCGAAGCTGAAGGAAATATGCCCTAGAGGCAATAATAAAGTTATTATTTATTTCCTTATAATCATGATAAATGTTTATTATTCATGCTAGAATTGTATTTTCCGGAAACATAATACATGTGTGAATACATAGACAAACAGAGTGTCACTAGTATGCCTCTACTTGACTAGCTCGTTAATCAAAGATGGTTATGTTTCCTAACCATGAACAATGAGTTGTTATTTGATTAACGAGGTCACATCATTAGTAGAATGATCTGATTGACATGACCCATTAAATTAGCTTAGCACCTGATCGTTTAGTATGTTGCTATTGCTTTCTTCATGACTTATACATGTTCCTATGACTATGAGATTATGCAACTCCCGTTTACCGGAGGAACACTTTGGGTACTACCAAACGTCACAACGTAAATGGGTGATTATAAAGGAGTACTACAGGTGTCTCCAATGGTCGATGTTGGGTTGGCGTATTTCGAGATTAGGATTTGTCACTGCGATTGTCGGAGAGGTATCTCTGGGCCCTCTCGGTAATACACATCACATAAGCCTTGCAAGCATTACAACTAATATGTTAGTTGTGAGATGATGTATTACGGAACGAGTAAAGAGACTTGCCGGTAACGAGATTGAACTAGGTATTGGATACCGACGATCGAATCTCGGGCAAGTAACATACCGATGACAAAGGGAACAAACGTATGTTGTTATGCGGTCTGACCGATAAAGATCTTCGTAGAATATGTAGGAGCCAATATGGGCATCCAGGTCCCGCTATTGGTTATTGACCAGAGACGTGTCTCGGTCATGTCTACATTGTTCTCGAACCCGTAGGGTCCGCACGCTTAAGGTTACGATGACAGTTATATTATGAGTTTGTGCATTTTGATGTACCGAAGGTTGTTCGGAGTCCTGGATGTGATCACGGACATGACGAGGAGTCTCGAAATGGTCGAGACGTAAAGATTGATATATTGGAAGCCTATATTTGGATATCGGAAGTGTTCCGGGTAAAATCGGGATTTTACCTGAATACCGAGAGGGTTACCGGAACCCCCCGGGAGCTATTTGGGCCATAGTGGGCCTTAGTGGAAAAGAGAAGGGGCTGCCCTAGATGGGCTGCGCCCCCCCCCCACCCCTAGTCCTATTAGGACTAGGAGAAGGTGGCCGGCCCCCCTCTCTCCCTTCCCCTCCGAGGAATCCTAGTTGGACTAGGATTGGGGGGAGGAATCCTACTCCCAGAGGGAGTAGGACTCTCCTGCGCCTCCCTCTATGGCCGGCCAGCCTTCCCCCCTCTACTCCTTTATATACGGAGGCAGGGGCACCTCTAAACACACAAGTTGACACAAGTTGATCCTCGTGATCGATTCCTTAGCCGTGTGCGGTGCCCCCTGCCACCATATTCCTCGATAATACTGTAGCGGAGTTTAGGCGAAGCCCTGCTGCTGTAGTTCATCAAGATCGTCACCACGCCGTCGTGCTGATGAAACTCTTCCCCGACACTTTGCTGGATCGGAGTCCGGGGATCGTCATCGAGCTGAACGTGTGCTCGAACTCGGAGGTGCCGTAGTTTCGGTGCTTGATCGGTTGGATCGTGAAGACGTACGACTACTTCCTCTACGTCGTGTCATCGCTTCCGCAGTCGGTCTGCGTTGGGTATGTAGACAACACTCTCCTCTCGTTGCTATGCATCACATGATCCTGTGTGCGCGTAGGAAAATTTTGAAATTACTACGAAACACAACAGTGGCATCCGAGCCTAGGTTAATGATGTTGATGTTATATGCACGAGTAGAACACAAGTGAGTTGTGGACGATACAAGTCATACTGCCTACCAGCATGTCATATTTTGGTTCGGCGGTATTGTTGGACGAGACGACCCGGACCAACCTTACGCGTACGCTTACGCGAGACCGGTTCCCTCGACGTGCTTTGCACAGAGATGGCTTGCGGGCGACTGCCTCTCCAACTTTAGTTGAACCAAGTATGGCTACGCCCGGTCCTTGCGAAGGTTAAAACGGAGTCTATTTGACAAACTATCGTTGTGGTTTTGATGCGTAGGTGAGATTGGTTCTTACTTAAGCCCGTAGCAGCCACGTAAAACATGCAACAACAAAGTAGAGGACGTCTAACTTGTTTTTGCAGGGCATGTTGTGATGTGATATGGTCAAGGCATGATGCTGAATTTTATTGTATGAGATGATCATGTTTTGTAACCGAGTTATCGGCAACTGGCAGGAGCCATATGGTTGTCGCTTTATTGTATGAAATGCAATCGCGATGTAATGCTTTACTTTATTACTAAACGGTAGTGATAGTCGTGGAAGCATAAGATTGGCGAGACGACAACGATGCTACGATGGAGATCAAGGTGTCGCGCCGGTGACGATGGTGATCATGACGGTGCTTCGGAGATGGAGATCACAAGCACAAGATGATGATGGCCATATCATATCACTTATATTGATTGCATGTGATGTTTATCTTTTTATGCATCTTATCTTGCTTTGATTGACGGTAGCATTATAAGATGATCTCTCACTAAATTATCAAGAAGTGTTCTCCCTGAGTATGCACCATTGCAAAAGTTCTTCGTGCTGAGACACCACGTGATGATCGGGTGTGATAGGCTCTACGTTCAAATACAACGGGTGCAAAACAGTTGCGCACGCAGAATACTCAGGTTAAACTTGACGAGCCTAGCATATGCAGATATGGCCTCGGAACACGGAGACCGAAAGGTCGAGCGTGAATCATATAGTAGATATGATCAACATAATGATGTTCACCAATGAAACTACTCCATCTCACGTGATGATCGGTTATGGTTTAGTTGATTTGGATCACGTGATCACTTAGAGGATTAGAGGGATGTCTATCTAAGTGGGAGTTCTTTAATAATATGATTAATTGAACTTAAAATTTATCATGAACTTAGTCCCTGATAGTATCTTGCTTGTTTATGTTGATTGTAGATAGATGGCTCGTGTTGTTGTTCCGTTGAATTTTAATGCGTTCCTTGAGAAAGCAAAGTTGAAAGATGATGGTAGCAATTACACGGACTGGGTCCGTAATTTGAGGATCATCCTCATTGCTGCACAGAAGAATTACGTCCTGGAAGCACCACTGGGTGCCAGGCCTGCTGCTGGAGCAACACCAGATGTTATGAACGTCTGGCAGAGCAAAGCTGATGACTACTCGATAGTTCAGTGTGCCATGCTTTACGGCTTAGAATCGGGACTTCAACGACGTTTTGAACGTCATGGAGCATATGAGATGTTCCAGGAGTTGAAATTAATATTTCAAGCAAATGCCCGGATTGAGAGATATGAAGTCTCCAATAAGTTCTATAGCTGCAAGATGGAGGAGAACAGTTCTGTCAGTGAGCATATACTCAAAATGTCTGGGTATAATAATCACTTGATTCAATTGGGAGTTAATCTTCCGGATGATTGCGTCATTGACAGAATTCTCCAATCACTGCCACCAAGCTACAAGAGCTTCGTGATGAACTATAATATGCAAGGGATGAACAAGACTATTCCCGAGCTCTTCGCAATACTGAAAGCTGTGGAGGTAGAAATCAAGAAGGAGCATCAAGTGTTGATGGTTAACAAGACCACTAGTTTCAAGAAAAAGGGCAAAGGGAAGAAAAAGGGGAACTTCAAAAAGAACGGCAAGCAAGTTGCTGCTCAAGAGAAGAAACCCAAGTCTAGACCTAAGCCTGAAACTGAGTGCTTCTACTGCAAGCAGACTGGTCACTGGAAGCGGAACTGCCCCAAGTATTTGGCGGATAAGAAGGATGGCAAGGTGAACAAAGGTATATGTGATATACATGTTATTGATGTGTACCTTACCAATGCTCGCAGTAGCACCTGGGTATTTGATACTGGTTCTGTTGCTAATATTTGCAACTCGAAACAGGGACTACAGAATAAGCGGGCACTGGCAAAGGACGAGGTGACGATGCGCGTGGGAAACGGTTCCAAAGTCGATGTGATCGCGGTCGGCACGCTACCTCTACATCTACCTTCGGGATTAATATTAGACCTAAATAATTGTTATTTGGTGCCAGCGTTGAGCATGAACATTATATCTGGATCTTGTTTAATGCGAGACGGTTATTCATTTAAATCAGAGAATAATGGTTGTTCTATTTATATGAGTAATATCTTTTATGGTCATGCACCCTTGAAGAGTGGTCTATTCTTACTAAATCTCGATAGTACTAATACACATATTCATAATGTTGAAACCAAAAGATGCAGAGTTGATAATGAAAGTGCAACTTATTTGTGGCACTGTCGTTTAGGTCATATCGGTGTAAAACGCATGAAGAAACTCCATACTGATGGACTTTTGGAACCACTTGATTATGAATCACTTGGTACTTGCGAACCGTGCCTCATGGGCAAGATGACTAAAACACCGTTCTCCGGTACTATGGAGAGAGCAACAGATTTGTTGGAAATCATACATACCGATGTATGTGGCCCGATGAATATTGAGGCTCATGGCGGATATCGTTATTTTCTCACCTTCACAGATGATTTAAGCAGATATGGGTATATTTACTTAATGAAACATAAGTCTGAAACATTTGAAAAGTTCAAAGAATTTCAGAGTGAAGTTGAAAATCATCGTAACAAGAAAATAAAGTTTCTACGATCTGATCGTGGAGGAGAATATTTGAGTTACGAGTTTGGTGTACATTTGAAAAATTGTGGAATAGTTTCGCAACTCACGCCACCCGGAACACCACAACGTAATGGTGTGTCCGAACGTCGTAATCATACTTTACTAGATATGGTGCGATCTATGATGTCTCTTACTGATTTACCGCTATCATTTTGGGGATATGCTTTAGAGACGGCCGCATTCACGTTAAATAGGGCACCATCAAAATCCGTTGAGACGACGCCTTATGAACTGTGGTTTAGCAAGAAACCAAAGTTGTCGTTTCTTAAAGTTTGGGGCTGCGATGCTTATGTGAAAAAACTTCAACCTGATAAGCTCGAACCCAAATCGGAGAAATGTGTCTTCATAGGATACCCAAAGGAAACTGTTGGGTACACCTTCTATCACAGATCCGAAGGCAAAACATTCGTTGCTAAGAATGGATCATTTCTAGAGAAGGAGTTTCTCTCGAAAGAAGTGAGTGGGAGGAAAGTAGAACTTGACGAGGTAACTATACCTGCTCCCTTACTGGAAAGTAGTTCATCACAGAAAACTGTTTCAGTGACACCTACACCAGTTAGTGAGGAAGCCAATGATAATGATCATGAAACTTCAGATCAAGATACTACTGAACTTCGTAGATCAACCAGAGTAAGATCCGCACCAGAGTGGTACGGTAATCCTGTTCTGGAAGTCATGCTACTAGATCATGATGAACCTACGAACTATGAAGAAGCGATGGTGAGCCCAGATTCCGCAAAGTGGCTAGAAGCCATGAAATCTGAGATGGGATCCATGTATGAGAACAAAGTATGGACTTTGGTTGACTTGCCCGATGATCGGCAAGCGATTGAGAATAAATGGATCTTTAAGAAGAAGACTGACGCTGATGGTAATGTTACTGTCTACAAAGCTCGACTTGTCGCAAAAGGTTTTCGGCAAGTTCAAGGAATTGACTACGATGAGACCTTCTCACCCGTAGCGATGCTTAAGTCCGTCCGAATCATGTTAGCAATTGCCGCATTTTATGATTATGAAATTTGGCAAATGGATGTCAAAACTGCATTCCTGAATGGATTCCTGGAAGAAGAGTTGTATATGATGCAACCAGAAGGTTTTGTCGATCCAAAGGGAGCTAACAAAGTGTGCAAACTCCAGCGATCCATTTATGGACTGGTGCAAGCCTCTCGGAGTTGGAATAAACGTTTTGATAGTGTGATCAAAGCATTTGGTTTTATACGGACTTTTGGAGAAGCCTGTATTTACAAGAAAGTGAGTGGGAGCTCTGTAGCATTTCTGATATTATATGTGGATGACATATTACTGATTGGAAATGATATAGAATTTCTGGATAGCATAAAGGGACACTTGAATAAAAGTTTTTCAATGAAAGACCTCGGTGAAGCTGCTTACATATTAGGCATTAAGATCTATAGAGACAGATCAAGACGCTTAATTGGACTTTCACAAAGCACATACCTTGACAAAATTTTGAAGAAATTCAAAATGGATCAAGCAAAGAAAGGGTTCTTGCCTGTGTTACAAGGTGTGAAATTGAGTAAGACTCAATGCCCGACCACTGCAGAAGATAGAGAGAATATGAAAGATGTTCCCTATGCATCAGCCATAGGCTCTATCATGTATGCAATGCTGTGTACCAGACCTGATGTGTGCCTTGCTATAAGTTTAGCAGGGAGGTACCAAAGTAATCCAGGAATGGATCACTGGACAGCGGTCAAGAACATCCTGAAATACCTGAAAAGGACTAAGGATATGTTTCTCGTATATGGAAGTGACAAAGAGCTCATCGTAAAAGGTTACATTGATGCAAGCTTTGACACTGATCCGGACGATTCTAAATCGCAAACCGGATACGTGTTTACATTAAACGGTGGAGCTGTCAGTTGGTGCAGTTCTAAACAAAGCGTCGTAGCGGGATCTACATGTGAAGCGGAATACATAGCTGCTTCGGAAGCAGCAAATGAAGGAGTCTGGATGAAGGAGTTCATATCCGATCTAGGTGTCATACCTAGTGCATCGGGTCCAATGAAAATCTTTTGTGACAATACTGGTGCAATTGCCTTGGCAAAGGAATCCAGATTTCACAAAAGGACCAAACACATCAAGAGACGCTTCAACTCCATCCGGGATCTAGTCCAGGTGGGAGACATAGAGATTTGCAAGATACATACGGATCTGAATGTTGCAGACCCGTTGACTAAACCTCTTCCACGAGCAAAACATGATCAGCACCAAAGCTCCATGGGTGTTAGAATCATTACAGTGTAATCTAGATTATTGACTCTAGTGCAAGTGGGAGACTGAAGGAAATATGCCCTAGAGGCAATAATAAAGTTATTATTTATTTCCTTATAATCATGATAAATGTTTATTATTCATGCTAGAATTGTATTTTCCAGAAACATAATACATGTGTGAATACATAGACAAACAGAGTGTCACTAGTATGCCTCTACTTGACTAGCTCGTTAATCAAAGATGGTTATGTTTCCTAACCATGAACAATGAGTTGTTATTTGATTAACGAGGTCACATCATTAGTAGAATGATCTGATTGACATGACCCATTCCATTAGCTTAGCACCTGATCGTTTAGTATGTTGCTATTGCTTTCTTCATGACTTATACATGTTCCTATGACTATGAGATTATGCAACTCCCGTTTACCGGAGGAACACTTTGGGTACTACCAAACGTCACAAAGTAAGTGGGTGATTATAAAGGAGTACTACAGGTGTCTCCAATGGTCGATGTTGGGTTGGCGTATTTCGAGATTAGGATTTGTCACTCCGATTGTCGGAGAGGTATCTCTGGGCCCTCTCGGTAATACACATCACATAAGCCTTGCAAGCATTACAACTAATATGTTAGTTGTGAGATGATGTATTACGGAACGAGTAAAGAGACTTGCCGGTAACGAGATTGAACTAGGTATTGGATACCGACGATCGAATCTCGGGCAAGTAACATACCGATGACAAAGGGAACAAACGTATGTTGTTATGCGGTCTGACCGATAAAGATCTTCGTAGAATATGTAGGAGCCAATATGGGCATCCAGGTCCCGCTATTGGTTATTGACCAGAGACGTGTCTCGGTCATGTCTACATTGTTCTCGAACCCGTAGGGTCCGCACGCTTAAGGTTACGATGACAGTTATATTATGAGTTTGTGCATTTTGATGTACCGAAGGTTGTTCGGAGTCCCGGATGTGATCACGGACATGACGAGGAGTCTCGAAATGGTCGAGACGTAAAGATTGATATATTGGAAGCCTATATTTGGATATCGGAAGTGTTCCGGGTAAAATCGGGATTTTACCGGAATACCGAGAGGGTTACCGGAACCCCCCGGGAGCTATTTGGGCCATAGTGGGCCTTAGTGGAAAAGAGAAGGGGCTGCCCTAGATGGGCTGCGCCCCCCCCCCCTCCCCTAGTCCTATTAGGACTAGGAGAAGGTGGCCGGCCCCCCTCTCTCCCTTCCCCTCCGAGGAATCCTAGTTGGACTAGGATTGGGGGGAGGAATCCTACTCCCAGAGGGAGTAGGACTCTCCTGCGCCTCCCTCTATGGCCGGCCAGCCTTCCCCCCTCTACTCCTTTATATACGGAGGCAGGGGCACCTCTAAACACACAAGTTGACACAAGTTGATCCTCGTGATCGATTCCTTAGCCGTGTGCGGTGCCCCCTGCCACCTTATTCCTCGATAATACTGTAGCGGAGTTTAGGCGAAGCCCTGCTGCTGTAGTTCATCAAGATCGTCACCACGCCGTCGTGCTGACGAAACTCTTCCCCGACACTTTGCTGGATCGGAGTCCGGGGATCGTCATCGAGCTGAACGTGTGCTCGAACTCGGAGGTGCCGTAGTTTCGGTGCTTGATCGGTTGGATCGTGAAGACGTACGACTACTTCCTCTACGTCGTGTCATCGCTTCCGCAGTCGGTCTGCGTTGGGTACGTAGACAACACTCTCCTCTCGTTGCTATGCATCACATGATCCTGTGTGCGCGTAGGAAAATTTTGAAATTACTACGAAACACAACAGAAGCACCCTCCGCCTCTAAGGACGAGGAGGAGGAAGAAGAAGAAGCCTCCCCCCTCCAACGGGGGAAGGAAAGAAAAGGAAAGCCGCCCCAACTGGGGAGGCCGGAGGGTCCAAGAAGGGGAGAACCCTCCTTCCGGACTACACCTCCGACGCCGAAGACGGCAGGGAGGAATGGCCATCCAGGGTCAAGCCCCTGGCAAATCGTAAGTATCTGGTCATCCGAATAACTTATGACGCCCCTCCATTATTTGGCATTTTCTGACACCACATTTGATCATGCAGTCCGCCCAAGGCTCAGCTCGACGATTCGACGAGCGGCTCCTTGGATTCGTCAGATGTGAATAGCGCTTCACTCCCGACGGCCTCCTCCCCTCTCCCTACGGACGGCGCTGAGGTGGAGTCCCGAAAGGGACTAAACCAGGAGGAGGAGGTCCTGGAGGCGCCGCAAGGCGACCTCCCGGACTCCAGGCCTAGAGGGGGCAAAGCCCCGGAGGGATCCAAGTCCGGCCCCGGGCCAGACACTGCTCCGGAACCATCAATGGTTCCAGAGTCCGACAGGCGGTGCCTTCATAAGAAGGGCAAGCCTACGACGCCGGCGACCTCCGTCCATCCGGAGGCACCCGTCAATATGCTGGAGGTACTTAACGGCGCCTCCATCGACGAGGAACACCGCACTATTATGAGTGCGGTGATTCAGAAGGTTCGGTCTGCCAAGAGCAGGCTGACAGAAGCTTGTACAAGCATGTTAACATGCTTTGAGGTATGTGTTCAAAAACATATAAAAATGTTACCGCATAGACAGTAGCCCCTAATGCTCAGTTCGGTGTTCGGAAAGAAAAGCCGAGCTGAGGATCTAAAAAGATATACGCAGGAGTCTAACAAAAATATGTCAATATGGGAATGCAGGCTGTGCTACTGACCTCTGCTGCACTGACTGCGGAGGTCCATGCATTGAAGGAGAGCCTCGAGCGGTCCGAGAGCGAGCTCGGCCGTGCCAAAAAGCAACTCGAGGACAAGGAGGGTATGTAGTACCGCATGTAAATGTATATAGAAATAGTTGGTTGCAAATAATGACAGGACCAACGTAAATGTTGCAGGGGCCACGGCCGAGGTGGCGACCCTGAAGGAAGCGGTGTCCAAGGCTGAAAACAGTGCGGCCTTGGAGCGCACCGAGCGAGAGAAACAAGAGGCGCGAATGGCGGAGGTGCGGTGTCGGTGTCAAAACCGGCGGATCTCGGGTAGGGGGTCCCGAACTATGCGTCTAGCCGGATGGTAACAGGAGACAAGGGACACGACGTTTTACCCAGGTTCGGGTCCTCTTGATGGAGGTAAAACCCTACGTCCTGCTTGATTGATATTGATATTGTTGGTGTTTACAAGAGTGGATCTACCACGAGATCAAGGAGGCTAAACCCTAAAAGCTAGCCTATGGTATGATTGTAATGGTTGTTGTTGTTGTGTCCTACGGACTAGAGCCATCCGGTTTATATAGACACCGGAGAGGGCTAGGGTTACATAGAGTCGGTTACAATAGTAGGAGATCTACGTATCCATATCGCCAAGCTTGCCTTCCACGCCAAGTAAAGTCCCATCCGGACACGGGACGAAGTCTTCAATCTTGTATCTTCATAGTCGTGGAGTCCGGTCGATGATGATGATAGTCTGGCCGATGATGATAGTTCGGCCGATGATGGTAGTCCGGCTATCCGGACACCCCCTAATCCGGGACTCCCTCAGTAGCCCTCGAACCAGGCTTCAATGACGATAAGTCCAGCGTGTGTATAGTCTTCGGCGTTCCAAGGCGGGTTCTCCTTCAAGTTCTTCGTACCTGCCGAACAGTGTCCAGCTTCCTCATCAATGTTGCGCGTCTTGGCTTCCACGCCCAATAATGGCCTTCCTCCACGCGTCGCGCGAATGTGAAAAGCCAGGGTGTCTTTTATGTTTTACCCCCTAGTTGTGCGAATAATCTGCCTATAAGGGAGGCAAGAATTCAGATCCAAATCGCCATCTTCCTCCCGCAAATACTCATCGGAGCGCTTTCGACCAAGAATCCATTCCATCATGGACCGTCAACGCGGCTCCTCTTCTCGCGCTCCCAGCCCTTTGCCAGGAGATTGGAGGAGATGCTCTGTTCCGCACAACGAGCTGGTGAAGCTCCAAGCGGGGGGATATCTCCCTCCGGCCTTTATGGTTCCGGTTCGAGCCGGGCTGGCCACCTACAAAGGTGGGAAGCAAGCGGAGGTTACCCCAAGTCCCAACAAAGGGGAGCGGGGATGCTTCGTCCCTTATCTGATAAGGGGGCTCGGATTTCCTGTACATCCATTCCTCCGCGGGCTCCTGGAGTTCTACGGACTCCAGCTTCATCACCTCACGCCTGCCTCAATCCTGCACATTGCGGGTTACGTAGCTCTTTGCGAGCTATTCCTGGGCGTCGAGCCCCATTTCATGCTGTGGAAGAGGTTTGTTCTGCCTTGTACCCCGCTCTCACGAGGGGTCCATATATCAAGTGGGCGGCGCCGAAATATGGCGTATTGCCGGGACCGGATATCCATCCGGAACCCCTAAGAAGGCGTCCGAAGACTGGCTTTCAGGATGGTTTTATATAGAAGACGCTCCGCTGCCGGATCCTGTTCAGATCGGCCTCCCGGAGTTCGGCAATGCTCCTATGAAGAAACGCCTTAGTTGGCGTCCACGGAGCCCCCAACTGGAGGAAGACAAGAGCGTCCATTATTTGATGGGCCGAATAAGGTTACTGGCCCATTCCGGGTTGACCATGATCGGAGTCATGGCAACATGCATTATGCGGGGGGTGCAGCCACTACAATACAGGGGCCACCCCATGTGGGATTTCAACGGGGAGGACGATGCCACCCGTCATGGCCGTAAAGGGCCGGATTCGATCGAAGACCTGGTGACGATCCTGTCCGGCTTGTATAAAGGGGAGAAGGAGGATTTCCTTCGGATGAACCCGTTAAATGGGTTCTCCATGAATAATCCCATGCCTTGGGTAAGCGAAGACTCTGCGTGCCCGACCCATGCTTTTTGAAACTTAAGTTTCTTATACTGTGTTCTTCTTTCGACACAGGAACTGCGCCGGATTGTGGAGGACATGCTAAGTCCAGCTCCGCAACCCGAGGATCCAGAGAGATCCCGGGATCCGGCCTCCGAAGAGGATCCGGACATAAAGGTGGAGCTAATCGACGGGGTGTTCCACCAGCTCAGCATGGACAATGCCTTAGTCGCCATCACGGCCGACTATCCCGGACTATATCCGGCTTCCCAGGTGATTGCGACCGAAGTCCTAACACCGTCATTCCTTCCTTGCTTATTTTTGACCACCGTATATAATGGCGCCGTGCAGGAGGCGCCCCTAGGGCGAGAGGCCGAGCCCGCGGTGGCTGACCAACAAAGGCCAGTCTAGACCAGTAGGCGGAAGAGGAGCGCGGCGCGGACTGAAACGTCGCCACAAAGGTGTAGCTCACAATTCATCATTTAGAGCAACGTTCCTAGGAAGCGTTTGAGTGCTCATGACTTTTGTAGGGAAAAAAGCGTCCGCCGAACTGCGGGCGTGGAGGTTGCCAATCCAACCTCTACCAGCCAGGCTCCAGCACCTGGTCTGGAGGGGAGGCGTGCGCAAGGCGCGAGCCGGACGTTCCTTCGACAGAGGATGCCGATAGATTGTCCGCCACCAAGTCTGAGGTGGAGAGTGCCATGAATCACAGGCGCCGCCGGACAGTATTTCATGACGCGTGCTTCTCCCCCGAGGCATTGAATGCCTTTAACGCGGGGGACACGCACCTTCGTGCTGCTCAAGATGGTTTTACCAGAGCCACGGAGCAGTATGTAAAAGACATATGGGTAAGAGAATTTAATAGTTGTATATGCCAGTAGCCCCCGAGACTTAAAGTAGTTATATTAACTGATTTAAGGATCATATGAAACGTAGGATCTTACCGAGAAGAATACCCAACTGTCTTAGGAGCTGCAGGAGTGCAAGGCCCAACTTGAGGCCGCACTCTCTAGCGCAGGAGGAAACACAGGGACCTCTCCTGGTAACGCATTATTTTAGAAAGATAAGTAGCGTTTGGCCTTTGCGCAAGTCTAAAAAATGACGTTGCAGGTGCTGCCGGACAAGATCCGGACAGGCAAGAACTTCTGCGCCAACTGAAGGCCGGCGAGAGGGTGCTGCATAAGGTGCAGCATGAAAGGAACAAGCTCCAGGATGCCCATGCCCAGCTTGGAGAAGAGCTGAAAGGCGTTCGGGCCGAGCTGTCGGGCTCCGTTAAGGAGAATCAGCGGCTTCGTCGCGGCATCTATAGTAAGTGCTTGAGCGAACTCCTTTGAAAAGAAGAGTTCGGCGAGGAAGTCGATTTGACAGAATATGTCTGCAGGTATGCTCACAGGTCGCCCTGCGGAGGAGATGCCCGTATCAACGGGTGATCAACTTCCCGAATTGTTGCAACTGATCGAACGAGTTCGGCAGGCAATGAGCGGCGTCATCCAGGCTTTATGGCCAGCCTTCTCCTTACCCGAGGGTCTTGGGGAGCTTGCGGAGAAGCTTCAGGGAGTGCGGCAGCGCTTCCATTTATGGAAGATTTCGGCCTGCCGCCAAGGTGCCAGGGAGGCCTGGGCCATGGTAAAGACGCGGTACAAGAAGGCGGATCCCAACCACATGGCCGAAGTCGGACCTGTGGGGCCCGATGGGAAGGAGATCCCTGTGAGTTTAGTATACGGCCAAGTGGAGTTGGCCGCTAAATTTTCCCAACAGGACTGTAAATTAGACAACCTGTTAGACGGGATTGAGGAGGAATACAATCAGTCGATTTGACAATGTATTATAAAATGACATATAAAATGCCTTCTAGCCGGATTGTAGATCGTTTGTCTTTGCCGACCTTTTCGCTTCGACCTCGGGACCCTAGAGTCCGGAGTGTGTCCGAATACCCTCTCGGTTATGAAACAACCGGGGTATGCATGGAGACCAGGCGTAGGGGTCATTAGTGCTTTATCAGACAAGTGCCCAACTAGTTATGTTATATTACATGGGTAGTAAGAAACATCTTGCAAGGAGAATAGTTCCGTTAAGGGTTCCTTTCCTCTGGGGGTGGCATGCCCTAAAGTGCATGCCCGGACTGCGAAAAAAAAGCAGAAAAACATCTGGGGGCAGATAAATAAGTGGATAAAAAAATATTTTAAGTCACCGACCGAATATTCCCTTAAGAACGCTAGCTTTCGGCTTCACCCAGTCTGAGGTACACATCTGGCTGACCCGGCAGTAACAATCGCAGAGGTGCTCCCTTTACCTCCTAGCCGAACAATCGGGAACGTAGGGGTAAGCACAGGAGCCAGGCAACCCAGCTTGGCCAAAACTTAAGTCATATCGATGCATATAATGGTGAATAAAAGGTACATGTGGAGGCTTGACACATGTGCTGGGCATGAAGCCCTTATAATTAAGCTTCTGGTAAAGAAGCCCCCAGGTATGATGAGTGCGGATAGCACATCAATTGCGAACGATGCGCAAGTAGGCCTTTAAAGGCTTTGATGAATAGGGTTGAGAAGAAAAATATAAACAAAAGGCAGTTGAAGTAAAAAAAATTAGGACGGGGGGAAAGGGACGAACTCTTAGTCCGGCACTAGGCATAGAATCTTCGGAGGCGGGCTGCGTTCCATGGGTTCGGCTCGAGTCGGTTATCCGACGCATTTCATAGACGGTACGCTCCGCCGGTCAAGACTTTATCGATGATGAAGGGGCCTTCCCATTTGGGCTTGAGCTTGTCCTTTTTCTTGTCCGGCAGGCGTAGAACCAGTTCACCAACGTTGTAAGTCTTGGCCCGTACTTCTCTGCTTTGGTATCTTCGAGCCTGCTGCTGATAAAATGCGGAACGAGCCTTGGTGATGTCGCGTTCTTCCTCCAATGCGTCCAAGCTGTCCTGCCGATCCAGCTCGGCTTCTCTTTCTTCGTACATGCGCACTCGAGGTGAGTCATGAATTATGTCGCAGGGCAAAACTGCTTCTGCGCCTTATACCATAAAAATGGTGTGAATCCGGTAGTACGGTTAGGCATTGTCCACAGCCCCCAGAGTATGGAGTCGAGCTCCTCTACCCAGTGCGTGTCAGATTTCGTAAGGGACCGCAGTAGTCTGGGTTTGATGCCGCTCATTATTAGACCATTTGCTCGTTCCACTTGACCGTTGGTTTGAGGATGATAGACTGAAGTGTAATCGAGCTTGATGCCCCTATTTTTGCACCATGATTTAACCTCATCGGCCATGAAGTTCGTGCCGTTATCGGTGATGATGCTGTGGGGGACACCATAACGGTGTACTACCCTAGATATAAAGTCTATCACTGGTCCGGACTCTACCGTTTTAACTTGCTTGGCCTCTATCCATTTGGTGAATTTATCCACCATGACCAATAGGTACCTTTGCTTGTGGGTTCCCCCTTTAAGTGGTCCAACCATGTCAAGCCCCCAGACCGCAAACGGCCAGGTAATGGGTATAGTTTTGAGGGCGGTGGGTGGCATGTGGCTCTGATTAGCAAAGAGCTGACAACCGACGCATCTTCGGACTAAGTCCTGAGCATCTGCCTGGGCCGTCGGCCAATAAAATCCTGTACGGAATGCCTTTCCTACAAGGGCCCGGGCTGCGGCGTGGTGTCCGCCTAGTCCAGCGTGAATTTCAGCTAGAAGGTCTCACCCTTCCTCTTCGGATATACACCTTTGAAGGACTCTGGTTGTTCTTTTCTTATAGAGTTCTCCCTCATGGACCTTGTAGGCTTTAGATCGCCGGACTACGCAGTGGGCCTCATTATGGTCTTCGGGGAGTTCCTGTCTAAGCAAGTAGGCTAGGAACAGCTCTGTCCATGGGGCGATTACTGCCATTATGTCGTGAGCTGAGGGTGTTGTTTCGTCGGCTGGATCGCCGGTTATGTCAGATTGTTCTGCGGCTGCCTCTGGTTTGTTATTTCCGGACTCCTCTTCCCATAGTACGGATGGCTTGAACAACCGTTCCAGGAAGATATTTGGAGGGACAGCATCACGTTTTGCGCCGATGCGTGCCAATACGTCGGCCGCTTGGTTATTATATCTGGCTACGTGGTGGAATTCAAGTCCTTCGAACCGAGCTGACATTTTAAGGACGGCACTGCGATAGGCTGCCATTTTTGGATGCTTGGCGTCAAAATCTCCATTTACTTGGGATATTGCGAGGTTTGAGTCCCCGCGCACCTCTAGGCGTTGGATGCCCATGGAGATTGCCATCCGGAGGCCATGTAAGAGGGCCTCGTATTCAGCTGCGTTGTTGGAGTCCGTGTACATGATCTTGAGTACGTATTGGACTCTGTCCCCGGTTGGGGACGTTAGTACGATGCCAGCCCCCAATCCGGCCAACATTTTGGAGCCGTCGAAATGCATAATCCAATTGGAGTATGCGCCATACTCTTTAGGGAGTTCGGCTTTAGTCCACTCAGCGACAAAGTCAGCCAAAACTTGCGACTTTATAGCTCGCCGGGGTTTGTAAGTTATGTCGAATGGTAAGAGCTCAATGGCCCATTTTGCAATCCTGCCCATTGCATCGCGGTTATTTATAATGTCATTTAGGGGTACTTCGGAGGCCACTGTTATCGAACTCTCTTGAAAGTAGTGTCGGAGCTTCCGGGATGCCATGAACACCGCATACGCTATCTTTTGATAGTGCGGGTAACGGGACTTGCAGGGGGTTAAAACAGTGGATACGTAGTACACTGGTTTTTGAAGAGCGAATTTATGCCCTTCTGTCTCTCGTTCTATGACGAGCACCGCGCTTACTACTTGATGTGTTGCCACGATGTATAACAACATAGGTTCGCCCAGGTTGGGCGCAGCCAGGACCGGATTCGTTGCCAATATGGCCTTTATTTCCTCGAGTCCGGCGGTGGCAGCATCCGTCCACTCGAAGTGTTCGGTGTGCCTGAGGAGGCGATAGAGGGGCAATGCCTTTTCTCCTAGGCGGGAGATAAAGCGGCTGAGAGCCGCCATGCATCCAGTCAATTTATGGATCTGTTTGAGGTTTTTTGGAATATCCAACTGCGATAGGGCTCAGATCTTGGCCGGATTTGCTTCAATTCCTCTACCGGATACAATGAAGCCCAAGAGCTTTCCGGCTGGTACGCTGAAAACGCATTTTTCCGGATTCAGCTTGATGTCATATGCTCGGAGGTTGTCGAATGTGACCCTCAAGTTGTCTACTAGAGTTTCTACGTGTTTGGTTTTGACGACTACGTCGTCTACGTATGCCTCTACTGTTTTGCCGATCTGGGTAGCCAGACATGTCTGAATCATGCGCTGATATGTCGCGTCGGCATTTTTAAGTCCGAAGGGCATCGTGTTGAAGCAGAATGGTCCATATGGAGTAATGAACGCCGTTGCGGCTTGATCCGCTTCTGCCATCTTAATTTGATGATAGCCGGAGTATGCGTCCAGGAAGCACAATGAATCGTGCCCTGCAGTGGCATCGATGATTTGGTCGATGCAGGGGAGGGGGAAGGGGTCCTTTGGGCAGGATTTATTTAGGTCTTTGAAATCGACACATAGGCGCCAGGATCTGTCCTTCTTTGGTACCATTACCAGGTTTGCTAGCCAATCCGGATGTTTGATATCTCTGATGAATCCGGCTTCCAATAGTTTGGCTAGTTCTTCTCCCATTGCCTGTCTTTTGGGTTCGGAAAATCATCGCAGAGCCTGTTTGACTGGCTTGAACCCTTTTAGGATGTTTAGGCTATGCTCTGCCAGCCTGCGAGGGATTCCTGGCATATCTGAAGGATGCCAGGCGAAAATGTCCCAATTTTCCCGAAGGAATTCTCGCAGCGCGGCGTCTACATCAGGGTTCAACTGTGCCCCGATGGAGGCCGTCTTTGTCGGGTCCGTTGGGTGGACCTAGAATTTTATAATTTCGTCCGCTGGTTTAAAGGAGGTGGACTTGGATCTCTTATCGAGTATCACATCGTCTCTGTGCACCATAGCGCGCAGCGCGGTGAGTTCCTCTGCCGCTAGGGCTTCGGATAGTGCCTCCAGGGCTAATGCGGCTGTTTTGTTTTCGGCGCGGAGTGCTATGTCCGGATCACTAACGAGAGTGATTATCCCGCCGGGCCCAGGCATTTTGAGCTTCATGTACCCGTAATGGGGTACGGCTTGGAAAATCGTGAACGCCCCTCGTCCTAATATAGTGTGGTATCCGCTGCTGAGCGGGGCCACTTGGAACGTGATTTCTTCGGACATGTAATTGTCCGTGAGCCGAACACCACATCGAATGTGATTTTTCCGATGCAGCGTGCTTCCCGGCTAGGGATTATTCCTCTGAAGGTTGTGCTGCTTCGCTTAATGCGGCTCCAGTCTATTTCCATTTTTTGAAGAGTTTCCTCGTAAATGAGGTTCAATCCGCTGCCGCCATCCATGAGTACCTTCGTAAGTCGAAAGTCGTCCACTATTGGACTGAGGACCAATGCGGCTGGTGCTCGGGCTGTTCGGAATTTAGGTTCGTCGCTGGCGTTGAAGGTGATGGCCGCGTCGCTCCAAGGATTTGTTGTTGCTACTTAGTAGACTTCGGCAAGGCTATGGATCGTTCGTTTCCGCATATTGTTTGATGCGAGAGTCTCGAAGACGGTTGATACCGTACCGGTATTGTTGGTGTGGTTTCGCGGGGCTAGAAGCTCCTCGCCACTTTTGGCCACCTGCCGTAATATCCAACATGCACGAAGGCTATGTGTTGGGGTGGTGCCCTTGGTACTGTGAGTTGTACAGGGTTTGCTGAGCCATCCCTCCAGTACGGTTCCATTCCCTTTAAGGGGCTTCTGTTTTTTGGTTCTTGTACTTGGTGCCTGAGTGTAATGCACCCTTTTGTTGCGGACTGGGGCTATGTTCGGGGCCGGATTATCCTTAAACCTATCTTCGATTTTCCGGAAACTTTCCATGGCACGGTACTTCCGCACTATGGATGCCAAGTCGGCGAAACGCGTGATTTCACGATGGCTGACAGTGTTCCAGATTCCCCTGTCCGTGCAATTGTTGCAAAAGATCGAGATTGCGTTTTCCTCTCGGTAGTCCTTTATCCGGTCCATGACCAGGAGGAATCTAGCCCAGTAATGATGTACCGTTTTGGCTGGCTCTTGCTAGATTAGAGATAGATCGCATATATCTGGACGGGCGGGCCTAATTGAGCCCGGGACCTTGCCCATCTTGAGGCTCAAGGGCCGAGAAGTTTCTGAATTTGGAAGCTTGGAAAGTGGAACGTTGTCCAACGAGTCCGGTCCGATGCCTGACTTTATGTTCAGTGCTTGATCGGAATCCGCTCCTCCGCGGGAATCCAGCATGGAGGGTTCGGTAGCCCGGACACGACTAGTTTTCAATATGGGAGAAGGATCGTCGCGATGTTCCTCTACCACCGTGACGTGGTGGGTAACCTGGGGAGAGTTAATCTCTCTCAGATCGGTTTTAAGCCCGATCCGATTGTAGTCTGTAGCGACTCCCAGGGCGGCGATCCGATCCAAGAGTTCATTTACAGACGAGAACTCTGCTGGATCTAACTGCTCGGCGAATTCCGAGTTGACGTGAAGATTGCTCTCGATGACACGAGAGGTCATCGTTGAAGCGGTGGCCGGACAGGCGGTCATAAGAAAACCTCCTAGACGGATAGTTTGGCCGGCGGCCAAGGCTCCATCGGCGAAGATGTCGTCCTTGAAGACGGGAAGAGGCATCCTTCCTATCGGTGACGGCACAGAGGAACTCTCAATGAAAGCACCAATGTCGGTGTCAAAACCGGCGGATCTCGGGTAGGGGGTCCCGAACTGTGCGTCTAGGCGGATGGTAACAGGAGACAAGGGACACGACATTTTACCCAGGTTCGGGCCCTCTTGATGGACGTAAAACCCTACGTCCTGCTTGATTGATATTGATATTGTGGGTGTTTACAAGAGTGGATCTACCACGAGATCAAGGAGGCTAAACCCTAGAAGCTAGCCTATGGTATGATTGTAATGGTTGTTGTTGTTGTGTCCTACGGACTAGAGCCATCCGGTTTATATAGACACCGGAGAGGGCTAGGGTGACATAGAGTCGGTTACAATAGTAGGAGATCTACGTATCCGTATCGCCAAGCTTGCCTTCCACGCTAAGGAAAGTCCCATCCGGACACGGGACGAAGTCTTCAATCTTGTATCTTCATAGTCTTGAAGTCCGGTCGATGATGATGATAGTCCGGCCGATGATGATAGTTCGGCCGATGATGGTAGTCCGGCTATCCGGACACCCCCTAATCCGGGACTCCCTCATGCGGCAAGAGATCCAGGCTCTCGTGGAGAAACACGAGAGTTTGGAGCATGACTCAAAGGCTCGAGAGTCCGAGATCGCCTTGGCTCTTGAAAGTGCCAAAACCGCTAAGGCCGAAGCCTAGAAGGCCCTCCAGGAGATCGAGGCGATGAAGAAGATAGCGGCGGGTAAGGCATTCTTAATGCAAAGCAAGAATATAAAAGTAAATTATCTGTTACTTACCCGAATCTGGAGCTCTCCAGGAGTGTTCGCCGATCTGCCCTGTAGTGTGTCTGATGCCGCCGCATTCTACCGAGCCAAAGAGGGAAGCTCGACGGAAAAGGTGTTCTGGTCTCAGTATGCTGAGGCCGAACATCCGGTGCCCCTGAGCGACTAGCTGAAGCAGCTGGTCGAGCTCCACAAGGTGGCCGAACAGGCCATGAAGGGCCTCATAGTTCTGCTGTGGCCTAGAGAAGCCATGCCTGGGAGCTACTTCGGTCTGGTGCGGCGGCTGGTGGACGCATGTCCGTGGATTGAGGTCATCAAGTGCTCCGTCTATATCGAAGGTGCCCGTCGGGCCCTTGCCCGTGCTAAAGTGCATTGGGGCAAGCTGGACGCTGGTAAGCTTTTGACAGACGCGCCACCGCCGAGCAAGGAGTATCGCACGCCCGAGATGTATTATAAGGGCGTCCTGAAGGGTGCCCGCCTTATAGCAGACGAATGCTCCAAATATGTAATTTTTGAGTAGACTCGCATCTGTTATCCTGTACGCTGAAAACTTTGTTCATATGCGTTAAGCAACGCTTGTTAATTTAAAATATTACCTTCTGTGCGGCCGTTTATCAAATCTGAGAGATGCAAGTCGTCGGCTTCGACCCCCATGCCACGAGTGCTGGGGTGTTCGGGATAAACCTGAGCGCTCTTGTTCCCATTCTTGGGTCCATCTAGGGAGGCGCTCAGCACAATGAACCAGGCCGTCGGACTTATAATGCTTTATCACTCTCACTTAGCCATAGAATTCTATAATTTTAAATTTCGGCGAAGCCCCTAGTATTTGGAAGACTGAGTTCGGGGCGCTATCCACGCCTAGGCCGAATAAGTCCGGTTCCTCGCTCTAAGCGACATAAGTCTTTAAGGACTCGGAAAACCTCGCGAACAGCGATCGGTCTCTCGCACTATCATGATGGTCAGTTTTATGTTTCTCTACTGAGGTGTTAACCCAGCTCAACTAGGGCACAATCGCAGTAGTTCTCCCAGCGCTACCTTAGCCAACATTGTGGAACGTAAGGTACCAAAACATGGGAGCCGGGCAAACCCAACTATTGACCCAAGACATGATTCAGAGCCGATGCATATAGTGCTATAAGTTCGGGGTGCCTCACTTGTGAGAGTGTTCGGTCTTCTCACACCATGTTATGGGGTGCTTAAGCCCCTGGTGTATTGGCCGTACCAAAGTGTACGGTTGCATAATGTCATGACTGAGCATATTTGTATAAAAAATAGATGAGTACAATAATAGATAAGAGCTATGTATTGTTTATTAAAAAAGGGCTGCTATGAAAGCAGAACGATACAAATAGTGTGATAAGCAAGAGATGGGATTATTTGACATGTCCCCTTCCAGGGGCAAGCTGCGGGACTTTAAGTAAAACAGGTATTAAGCTCGTTATAGGGACCACCTGGACATTTGGCACGGCTTGTTCCCTCCCTGGCTGTTGCATCGTGTGTTCGGCGAGTGTATTGCCGGACAGGCCTTCTGAATAGTTGGGTCCTGAAAGTATATAAGAAAGGAACGGCAGAATAGGGAGCCCCTCAGTGCGGTTGAGCCGCATTCTGGGCGTGCCGTAGTTGTGCCCCTCCCCTTATGCCCATGGTATTTCTAAAGCGTAATTATGTACGTGTGGTACCGATATCGCCATCTGGCGAGGGCTGGGGTTGGGGCCGCACTGCTATGCTTGCTCGGAACGTGCCAGCCGGCTTTGTTGTAGGTTACTTTGGGCTCGCTTGACGTTGTCCGGACGTTTGACACCTGGATTGGAGAATTGCCTTGAGAGGCTACTCTGTACTTCCGCCGCCAGGGCCGCCGTGTGCTCCTCCATTCGGAGAGAGCGTTCGGTGTTTCCATTTACTGTGATGACTCCGCGAGGGCCTGGCATCTTGAGCTTGAGATATGCATAGTGCGGCACCTTATTGAATTTTGCAAATGCGATTCGTTCGAGCAGGGCATGATAGCCACTGCGGAATGGGACTATGTCGAAGATTAACTCTTTGCTTCGGAAATTATCCGGGGATCCGAAGACCACTTCGAGTGTGACCAAGCCTATACAGCTGGCTTCCACACCTGGTATGACGCCTTTAAAGGTTGTCTTTGTGGGTTTAATCCTCGAGGGATCTATGCCCATTTTTCGCATTGTATCCTGATAAAGCAGGTTCAGGCTGCTGCTGCCGTCCATTAGGACTCTAGTGAGGTGAAATCCGTCGATGATTGGGTCTAGGACCAATGCGGCGAATCCATCATGACAGATGCTAGTGGGGTGGTCCCTTCGATCAAAAGTGATCGTGCAGGAGGACCATGGGTTGAACTTTGGGGCGACTGGCTCCAACACATAGACGTCCTTGAGAGCACACTTCCGCTCCCTTTTGGGGATGTGGGTTGCATATATCATGTTCACCGTCCGCACTTGCGGGGGGAATCCCTTCTGTCCTTTGTTGTTCGGTGACCGGGGCTCCTCCTCGTCATCACTATGCAGCCCCTTGTCGCTGGTTTTGGCACTTAACTTGCCTGCCTGCTTGAACACCCAACAGTTCCTATTGGTGTGGTTGGCTGGTTGTTCGGGGGTGCCGTGTATCTGGCACGAGCGATCGAGTATCTGGTCTAGACTGGATGGGCCCGGAGGGTTTCTTTTGAATGGCTTCTTCCGCTGACCGAGTTTAGAGCCTCTGAATTCGGCATTGACTGTCGTATCCTCAGTATTGTCGCCATTAATGCGGCACTTATGCTTGTTGCGACGTGACCTGCCGTTGTTGTCCTTGGTATCCGAATTGCCAGGGCTCTTGGTTATGTTATTGCTACGAGCTAGCTAGCTGTCTTCGCCCGCGCAAAAGCGGGTCATGAGTGTCGTGAGGGCTGCCATAGATTTCGGCTTTTCCTGTCCAGGTGCCGGGCAAGCCATTCGTCTCGGATGTTGTGCCTGAAGGCTGCAAGGGCCTCGGCGTCCGGACAGTCGACTATTTGATTTTTCTTGGTTAGGAACCGTGTCCAGAATTGTCTGGCCGATTCTTCTGGCTGCTGGATTATGTGGCTTAGGTCATCGGCGTCTGGTGGTCGCACATAAGTGCCCTGGAAGTTGTCAAGGAATGTGGATTCCAGGTCTTCCTAGCAACTAATTGACTCTGCTGGCAGGCTGTTGAGCCAATGCTGGGCTGCTCCTTTAAGCTTAAGCGGGAGGTATTTGATGGCGTGTAGATCATCACCACGGGCCATGTGAATGTGAAGGAGATAGTCCTCTATCCATACCGCGGGATCTGTTGTGCCATCGTATGATTCGATGTTGACGGGTTTAAAACCCTCGGGGATTTGATGATCCATTACTTCATCTGTGAAGCATAGTGGGTGTGCGGCGCCCCTGTACTGGGCTATATCGCGACGCAGCTCGGATGAGCTTGGTCTGTTGTATTCGGCCTGGCCATATTTATCATATCCGGCGTGACGGTTATCATCACGTGAAGTGGGGTGCCCACGCGATCCGTAGATCGATGTTGTTTGCCTTGCCTTGTTCTCCAATATGTCTCGCAGGTCTGTTGCGTCTCCCCGCACTCTGGTATTTTTTGAGCGGTGCCGGGGTGCGGCTTGGATCGAGGGCCTGAAGGCCTCTCTATCGCGGCCACGGGGTGGCCGATCGGGCGCATCGTACGCTGGTGATGTAGGTTTAGTTGCTTCCTCCTCAAGTTGGAGTAGCAGCCTGCGCTTTGGGTAGCTCTTGGAGGGGCGTTCGAGTTTATACTCTTCGGCCGCCAGGACTTCGGTCCATCTGTCGTCTAGCAAATCTTGGTCAGCTCTAAGCTGCTGTTGTTTTTTCTTGAGGCTGCTTGCCGTGGCCATAAGCCTGCGTTTGAAACGCTCTTGTGCGACGGGATCCTCTGGCACGACGAATTCGTCGTCGTCGAGGCTTGCCTCGTCTTCGGAGGGAGGCATATAATTGTCGTCCTCGACCTCTCTGTCGGCCGCTCTCTCATGAGGGTTGGCTCCTTCGTCCTCCTGCACTAAGTCCTGCTGGAGGGGGATGTCTTCGGCACTGTCCGGCGTGTTGTTATCTCCAGTGCCGGACTCGCCGTTTTTACTTTGGCGGGGTTTAGAGCGGCGCCGTTGACGTCGGCGCTTGGGTTGCTTTTTGGAGGGGTCGTCCTCCATTTTTTCATCGCCATCCCCTGCTTTGGGGGTGTCCACCATGTATATGTCATATGACGAGGTGGCTTTCCAGTTCCCTATAGGTGCTGGTTCTTGGTCGTCTCCTTCATCGGCGTCCATACCGTCGATGTCTTCGGAGTCGAAGTCGAGCATGTCGGTTAAATCGTCGACAGTGGCTACGAAGTGGGTGGTGGGTGGGTTTTGAATTTCTTCATCGTCCGTATCCCAACCATTCTGACAGTAATCCGGCCAGGACTCTCCTGACAAAGAGAGATACTTTAGTGAATTCAGGATATCGCCAAAGGGCGAGTGCTGAAAGACGTCCGTGGCGGTGAACTCCATGATCAGAGCCCAATCGGGTTCGATCGGAAGGGGTGCGGGATATACGGAGTCCGGAGCAGAGTCCGGCACCTTGGAGTCACGGGCCTTGCAAAGGACTAGGCTGGTATTTGGCTCTATCGCCGTAGAGATTGCGGCACCCGGGGCGGCGTCCAACCGTCCATCCTCGACTATCACAGTCGGCTCTGAGCTCATGATCGGAGCGGACACCAGAGCGGCACTCTGGGCACTGTCCAGCGGCAGAGTTAGATCATGCCCATCGAGACAGTGTGGCACGCTCGGCCGTGGCTTGAATCCGTCGAAGATCAAGTCCCCGCGGATATCAGCCGTGTAATTCATGCTTACAAACCTGACCTGATGGCCAGGGGCGTAGCTTTTGATCTGCTCTAGATGGCCAAGCGAGTTGGCCTGCAATGCGAAGCCGCCGAATACGAAGATCTGTCCGGGGAGAAAGGTCTCACCCTGGACCGCGTCGTGGTTGATGATCGAAGAAGCCATCGGGCCTGAAGGTGACGACACAGAGGAACTCTCAATGAAAGCACCAATGTCGGTGTCAAAACCGGCGAATCTCGGGTAGGGGGTCCCAAACTGTGCGTCTAGGCGGATGGTTACAGGAGACAAGGGACACGATGTTTTTACCCAGGTTCGGGCCCTCTCGATGGAGGTAAAACCCTACTCATGCTTGATTAATATTGATGATATGGGTAGTACAAGAGTGGATCTACCACGAGATCAGAGAGGCTAAATCCTAGAAGCTAGCCTATGGTATGATTGTTGTTCGTCCTACGGACTAAAACTCTCCGGTTTATATAGACATCGAAGAGGGCTAGGGTTACACAGAGTCGGTTACAATGGGAGGAGATCTTCATATCGTATCGCCAAGCTTGCCTTCCACGCCAAGGAAAGTCTCATCCGAACACGGGACGGAGTCTTCAATCTTGTGTCTTCATAGTTCAGGAGTCCGGCCCTCCGGACACCCCCTAATCCAGGACTCCCTCAGGGGGAGTCCTACTCCCGGTGGGAGTAGGACTCATCCCGGTGCGCCTCTCCCCTTGGCCGGCCACACCCCCCTTGCTCCTTTATATACGGGGGCAGGGGGCACCCTAGAGACACAACAATTGATCGTTTGATCTTTTAGCCATGTGTGGTGCCCCCCTCCACCATAGTCCACCTCGATAATACTGTAGCGGTGCTTAGGCAAAGACCTGCGTCGGTAGAATATCATCATCGTCACCACGTCATCGTGCTGACAAAACTCTCCCTCAACACTCGGCTGAATCAGAGTTCGAGGGACGTCATCGGGCTGAACGTGTGCTGAACTCGGAGGTGTCGTACGTTCATACTTGATCGGTCGAATCGTGAAGACGTACGACTACATCAACCGCGTTGTGCTAACGCTTCCGCTTACGGTCTACAAGGGTATGTAGACAACACTCTCCCCTCTCGTTGTTATGCATCACCATGATCTTGCGTGTGCGCAGGAATTTTTTTTAAATTACTATGTTCCCCAACATTGCCCCCACTACCCACATTCATGTGGGTCCCCCATGCAGGTGGGCCCCACTCCAGAACCTTCTAGAACCTTCCCGATACAATACCGAAAAAGCCCGAACATTTTCAGGTGGCCAAAATAGGACTTCCCATATATAAATCTTTACCTCTGGACCATTCCGGAACTCCTTGTGACATCCGGGATCTCATCCGGGACCCGGAACAACATTCGGTAATTGCACACTAATTCCCATAACAACTCTAGCGTCACCGAACCTTAAGTGTGTAGACCCTATGGATTCGGGAATCATGCAGACATGACCGAGACAGCTCTCTCGCCAATAACCAACAGCGAGATCTGGATACCCATGTTGACTCCCACATGTTCCATGATGATCTCATCGGATGAACCACTATGTCGGGGATTCAATCAATCCCGTATACAATTCCCTTTGTCAATCGGTATGTTACTTGCCCGAGATTCGATCGTCGGTATCCCAATACCTCGTTCAATCTCGTTACTAGAAAGTCACTTTGCTCGTTCTGTAATGCATGATCCTGCGATTAACTACTTAGTCACATTGAGATCATTATGATGATGCATTACTGAGTGGGCCCAGAGATACCTCTCCGTCGTACGGAGTGACAAATCCCAGTCTCGATTCATGCCAACCCAATAGAAACTTTCGGAGATACCTGTAGTGTACCTTTATAGCCACCCAATTACGTTGTGATGTTTGGTACACCCAAAGCATTCCTACGGTATACGGGGGTTGCACAATCTCATGGTCTAAGGAAATGATACTTGACATTAGAAAAGCTTTTAGCAAACGAACTACACGATCTTGTGCTATGCTTAGGATTGGGTCTTGTCCATCACATCATTCTCCTAATGATGTGATCCTGTTATCAATGACATCCAATGTACATGGTCAGGAAACCATGACCATCTGTTGATCAATGAGCTAGTCAACTAGAGGCTCACTAGGGACATGTTGTGGTCTATGTATTCACACATGTATTACAGTTTCCAATTAATACAATTATAGCATGAACAATAGACAATTATCATGAACAAGGAAATACAATAATAACCATTTTATCATTGCCTCTAGGGCATATTTCCAACAGTCTCCTACTTGCACTAGAGTCAATAATCTAGTTCACATCATTATGTGATTGTAATGAATCCAACACCCATGGGGTTTGATCATATCTCGCTTGTGAGAGAGGCTATTAGTCAACGGGTCTGAACCTTTCAGATCCGTGTGTGCTTTACAAATCTATATGTCATCTTGTAGATGCAGCTACCACATGCTATTTGGAGCTATTCCAAATAACTGTTCTACTATACGAATCCGGTTTACTACTCAAAGTCATCCGGATTAGTGTCAAAACTTGCATCGACGTAACCCTTTACAACGAATTCTTTTACCACCTCCATAATCGAGAAAATTCCCTAGTCCACTAGTTACTAAGGATAAGTTTGACCGTTGTCATGTGATCCATTCATGTATCACTCTTGTACCCCTTTACTGACTCATGACAAGGCACACTCCAGGTGCGGTACACAGCATAGCATACTGTAGAGCCTACGTCTAAAGCATAGGGGACGACCTTCGTCCTTTCTCTCTCTTCTGCCGTGGTCAGGTCTTGAGTCTTACTCAATACTCATACCTTATAACACAGCCAAGAACTCCTTCTTTGCCGATCTATTTCGAACTCCTTCAAAATCTTGTCATGGTATGTATTCATTTGAAAGTACTATCAAGCGATTTTGATCTATCCTTATAGATCTTGATGCTCAATGTTCAAGTATCTTAATCCAGGTTTTCATTGAAAAACACCTTTCAAACAACCCTATATGCTTTCCAGAAATTCAACATCATTTCTGATCAACAATATGTCAACAACATATACTCATCAGAAATTCTATATTGCTCCCACTCGCTTATTTGGAAATACAAGTTTCTCATAAACTTTGTATAAGCCCAAAATCTTTGATCATCTCATCAAAGTGTATATTCCAACTCCGAGATGCTTACTCCAGTTCTTAGAAGGATTGCTGGAGCTTTGCATACTTTTTAGCATCTTATAGGATTGACAAAACCTTCCGGTTGTATCGTATACAACCTTTTCTCAAGAAAATCGTCAAGGAAACAATGTTTTGACATCCTATCTGCAAGATTTCATAAATAATGCAGTAACTGGTAATATAATTCCAACAGACTCTTAGCATTGCTATGAGTGAGAAAGTCTCATCGTAGTCAACTCCTTGAACTTGTCGGAAAACATCTTTGTGACAAGTTGAGCTTTCTTAATGGTGATACTTACCATCATTGTCCGTCTTCCTTTTAAAATCCATCTATACCCAATAGCCTTACAACCATCAAGTAGTTCTTCCAAAGTCTATACTTTGTTTTCATACATGGATCCTCTCGAATTTTATGGCCTCGAGCCATTCGTCGGAATCTGGGCCCACCATCGCTTCTCCATAGCTCGTAGGTTCATTGTTGTCTAGCAACATGACCTCTAAGACATGATTACATACCACTCTGAAGTAGTACACATCCTTGTCGACCTACGAGGTTTGGTAGTGACTTGATCTGAAGTTTCATGATCACTATCATCAGCTTCCACTTCAATTGCTGTAGGCGCCATAGGAACAACTTCCCGTGCCCTGCTACACACTAGTTGAAGTGATGTTTCAATAACCTCATCAAGTCTCCACCATCCTCCCACTAAATTGTTTCAAGAGAAACTTTTCCTCGGGAAAGGACCCGTTTCTGGAAACAATCACTTTTGCTTCCGGATCTTAATTAGGAGGTATACCCAACTGTTTTTGGGTGTCCTATGAAGATGCATTTTATCCGCTTTGGGTTCGAGCTTATCAGGCAAAACTTTTCACATAAGCGTCACAGCCCCAAACTTTTAAGAAATTACAGCTTAAGTTTCTCTAAACCATAGTTCATATGGTGTCATCTCAACGGAATTACGTGGTGCCCTATTTAAAGTGAATGTGGTTGTCTCTAATGCCTAACCCATAAACGATAGTGGTAATTCGATAAGAGACATCATGGTATGCACCATATCCAATAGGGTGCATTTATGATGTTTGGACACACCATCACACTATGGTGTTCCAGGCGGTATTAGTTATGAAACAATTTCCACAAGGTCTTAATTGTGTACCAAAATCGTAACTCAGATATTCATCTCTATGATCATACCATAGACATTTTATCCTCTTGCCACGATGATCTTCAACTTCACTCTGAAATTGCTTGAACCTTTCAATAATTCAAACTCGTGTTTCATCAAGTAAATATATTTAGAATCTACTCAAATCATCTGTGAAGTAAGAGCATAACGATATTCACTGCGTGCCTCAGCACTCATTGGATTGCACAGATCAAATGTATTACTTCCAATTGCTCTCTTGTTTCATCTCACTGAAAAACGAGGCCTTTCAGTCATCTTGCCCATGTGGTATGATTTGCATGTCTCAAGTGATTCAAAATCAAGTGAGTCCAAATGATCCATCTGTATGGAGTTTCTTCATGCATATATACTAATAGATATGGTTCACATGTCTCAATCTTTTCAAAAATGAGTGAGTCCAAAGATCCATCAACATGGAGCTTCTTCATGCGTTTTATACCAATATCACTCAAGTGGCAGTGACACAAGTATGTGGTACTATCATTACTATCTTATATCTTTTGACATGAACATGTGTATCACTATGATCGAGATTCAATAAACCATTCATTTTAGGTGCAAGACCGTTGAAGGTATTATTCATATAAACAGAGTAACCATTATTCTCCTTAAATGAATAACCGTATTGCAATAAACATAATCCAATCATGTCTATGCTCAACGCAAACACCAAATAACAATTATTTAGGTTTAACACCAATCTCGATGGTAGAGGGAGCATGCGATGCTTGATCACATCAACCTTGGAAACACTTCCAACACATATCGTCATCTCACCTTTAGCTAGTCTCCGTTTATTCCGTAGCTCTTTTATTTCGAGTTACTAACACTTAGCAACCGAACAGTATCTTAATACCCTGGTGCTACTAGGAGTACTAGTAAAATACACATTTAATATAATGTATATCCAATATACTTCTGTCAACCGTGCCAGCCTTCTCATCTACCAAGTATCTAGGGTAGTTCTGCTTCAGTGATCGTTCCCCTCATTTCAGAAGCACTTAGTCTCGGGTTTGGGTTCAACCTTGGGTTTCTTCACTAGAGCAGCAACTGATTTGTCGTTTCATGAAGTATCCCTTCTTGCCCTTGCCCTTCTTGAAACTAGTGGTTTCACTAACCATCAACAATTGATGCTCCTACTCGATTTCTACTTTCGCAGTGTCAAACATCGTGAATTGCTCAAGGATCATCATGTCTATCCCTGATATGTTATAGTTCATCACGAAGCTCTAATAGCTTGGTGGCAGTGACTATGGAGAACCATCACTATCTCATCTGGAAGATTAACTCCCACTCGATTCAAGTGATTGTAGTACTCAGACAATCTAAGCACATGCTCAATGATTGAGCTTTTCTCCCTTAGTTTGCAGGTTAAGAAACTTGTCAGAGGTCTCATACCTCTTGACGTGGGCATGAGCCTGAAATCCCAATTTCAGCTCTTGGAACATCTCATATGTTCTGCAATGTTTCAAAAATGTATTTGGTGCCTCGATTCTAAACCGTTTAACATTACGCACTGAACTATCACGTAGTCATCTAAACGTGTATGTCAGATGTTCGCAACATCCACAAATGATGCTCGAGGTTTAGCACACCGAGCGGTGTATTAAGGACATAAGCCTTCTGTGCAGCAATGAGGACAATCCTCAGTTTACGGACCCAGTCCGCATAATTGCTACTAACAACTTTCAACTAAATTTTTCTCTAGGAACATATCTAAAACAGTAGAACCAAAGCGTGAGCTGCGACATAATTTGCAAAGACCTTTTGACTATGTTCATGATAATTAAGTTCATCTAATCAAATTATTTAATGAACTCCCACTCAGATAGACATCCCTCTAGTCATCTAAGTGATACATGATCCAAGTTAACTAGGTCATGTCCGATCATCACGTGAGACGGACTAGTCATCATCGGTGAACATCTTCATGTTGATCGTATCTACTATACGACTCATGTTCGACCTTTCGGTCTCTTGTGTTCCGAGGTCATGTCTGTACATGCTAGGCTCGTCAAGTCAACCTAAGTGTTTTGCATGTGTAAATCTGGCTTGCACCCGTTGTATGCAAACGTTAGGATCTATCACACCTGATCATCACGTGGTGCTTCGAAACAACGAACTTTCGCAACGGTGCACAGTTAGGGAGAACGCTTTCTTGAAATTTTATGAGGGATCATCTTATTTATGCTACCGTCGTTCTAAGCAAATAAGATGTAAACATGACAAACATCACATGCAAATCATAAAGTGACATGATATGGCCAATATCATCTTGCGCCTTTGATCTCCATCTTGAGGCATGGCATGATCACCTTCGTCACCGGCATGACACTATGATCTCTATCATCATGATCTCCATCATCGTGTCTTCATGAAGTTGTCTTGCCAACTATTACTTCTACTACTATGGCTAACGGTTTAGCAATAAAGTAAAGTAATTACATGGCGTTATTCAATGACACGCAGGTCATACAATAAATAAGACAACTCCTATGGCTCCTGCCGGTTGTCATACTCATCGACATGCAAGTCGTGATTCCTATTACAAGAACATGATCAATATCATACATCACACATATCATTCATTACATTCTTTTGGCCATAACACATCACATAGCATACCCTGCAAAAACAAGTTAGACGTCCTCTAGTTGTTGTTGCATGTTTTACGTGGCTGCTATGGGTTTCTAGCAAAAACGTTTCTTACCTACGCAAAAGCCACAACGGTGATATGTCAATTGTTATTTACCCTTCATAAGGACCCTTTTCATCGAATCTGATCCGAGTAAAGTGGGAGAGATGGTCACCCGCTAGCCACCGTTATGCAACAAGTGCATGTCAGTCTGTGGGACCTGTCTCATGTAAGCGTACGTGTAATGTCGGTCCGGGCCGCTTCATCCCACGATGCCGCCAAATCAAGATAAGACTAGTAACCGTAAGCATATTGAACAAACCAACGCCCACAACTACTTGTGTCCTACTTATGCATAGAATCTACGCAACAGACCTAGCTCTGATACCATTGTTGGGGAACATAGCAATAATTCAAAATTTTCTATGCATCACCAAGATCAATCTATGGATATTCTAGCAACAAGAGAGGGAGAGGATGAGCATCTTCATACCTTTTAAGATCGCTAAGCGGAAGCGTCACTAGAATGCGGATGAGGGAGTCGTACTCGCGACGATCCAAATCGTGGAAGATCCGATCTAACGTCGAACGGACGTCGCCTCCGCGTTTAACACACATATAGCCCGGGGACATCTCCTCCTTCTTGATCCAACAAGGAGAGAGGAGAAGTTGAGGGAGAGCTCCAGCAGCATGACGGCGTGGTGGTGGAGCTTGCAGTTCTCCGGCAAGGCTTCGCCAAGCACTACAGAGGAGGAGGTGGTGTTAGAGAGGGGGAGGGCTGCACCAGGGGCAAGGGTGCAGCTCCCATGCGCCTCCCCACTATATATAGGGGTGGAGGGGGCTGGTTTCTTGCCCTCCAAGTACATTGGGGCGTTGGCAAATGTGGGAGGAAAGAAATCCCATCATTTCCCTTCCCCACCGATTGTTATCCCCCTTTTTTAGGGATCTTGATCTTATCCCTTCGGGATATGATCTTATTCCTTCTAAGGGGGGGTCTTGGTGCTCCTTGACCAGGGGTGTGGGGCCTTGACCCCACTACCCACGTTCATGTGGGTCCTCCATGCAGGTGGGCCCCACTCCGGAACCTTCTAGAACCTTCCCGGTAGAATACCGAAAAATCACGAACATTTTCTGGTGGCCAAAATAGGACTTCCCATATATAAATATTTACCTCTGGACCATTCCGGAACTCCTCGTGAAGTCCGGGATCTCATCCGGGACTCCGAACAACATTCGGTAAGTGCACACTAATTCCCATAACAACTCTAGCGTCACCGATCCTTAAGTGTGTAGACCCTACGGGTTCGGGAATCATGCAGACATGACCGAGACAGCTCACTGGCCAATAACCAACAGCGGGATCTGGATACCCATGTTGGCTCCCATATGTTCCACGATGATATCATCGGATGAACCACTATGTCGGGGACTCAATCAATCCCGTACACAATTCCCTTTGTCAATCGGTACGTTACTTGCCCGAGATTTGATTGTCGGTATCCCAATACCTCGTTCAATCTCGTTACCGGCAAGTCACTTTACTCGTTTCGTAATGCATGATCCCGCGACTAACTACTTAGTCACATTGAGCTCATTATTATGATGCATTACTAAGTGGGCCCAGAGATACCTCTCCGTCATATGGAGTGACAAATCCCAGTCTCGATTCGTGCCAACCCAACAGAAACTTTCGGAGATACCTATAGTGTACCTTTAGAGCTACCCAGTTACGTTGTGACATTTGGTACACCCAAAACATTCCTACGGTATCCAAGAGTTGCACAATCTCATGGTCTAAGGAAATGATACTTGACATTAGAAAAGCTTTTAGCAAATGAACTACACAATCTTGTGCTATGCTTAGGATTGGGTCTTGTCCATCACATCATTCTCCTAATGATGTGATCCCGTTATCAATGACATCCAATGTCCATGGTCAGGAAACCATGACCATCTGTTGATCAACGAGCTAGTCAATTAGAGGCTCACTAGGGACATGTTGTGGTCTATGTATTCACACATGTATTACGGTTTCCAGTTAATACAATTATAGCATGAACAATAGACAATTATCATGAACAAGGAAATACAATAATAACCATTTAATCATTGCCTCTAGGGCATATTTCCAACACCAAGCAAAACACATATCATGTGGTGAATAAAAATATAGCTCCAAGTAAAGTTACCGATGAACGAAGACGAAGAGGGGATGCCTTCCGGGGCATCCCCAAGCTTGGGCTCTTGGTTGTCCTTGAATATTACCTTGGTGTGCCTTGGGCATCCCCAAGCTTAGGCTCTTACCACTCCTTATTCCATAGTCCATCGAATCTTTGCCCAAAACTTGAAAACTTCACAACACAAAACTCAACAGAAAACTCGTAAGCTCCGTTAGTATAAGAAAATAAATCACCACTTCGGTACTGTTATGAACTCATTCTAAATTCATATTGGTTTAATATCTACTGTATTCCAATTTCTCTATGGTTCATAACCTCCGATCCTACTCATAGATACATCAAAATAAGCAAACAACGCAATGAAAACAGAATCTTTCAAAAACAGAACAGTCTGTAGTAATCTGTATCAAAAGCATACTTATGTAACTTCAAAAATTATGAAATAAATTGGTGGACGTGAGGAATTTGTCTCTTAATCATCTGCAAAAATAATCAACCTAAAAGCACTCTCCAGTAAAACAAGGCAGCTAATCTCGTGATAGCAAAATTTTCTGTTTTTTACAGCAAGATCGCATAGACTTCACCCAAGTCTTCCCAAAGGTTCTACTTGGCACAAACACTAACTAAAACACAAAACCACATCTAAACATAGGCTAGATGAATTATTATTACTATACAGGAGCAAAAAGAAAAAAAGAAAAATAAAATTGGGTTGCCTCCCAACAAGCGTTATCGTTTAATGCCCCTAGCTAGGCATGATGATTTCAATGATGCTCACATAAAAGATAAGAATTGAAAAATAAAGAGAGCATCATGAAGAATATGACTAGAACATTTAAGTCTAACCCACTTCCTATGCATAGGGATTTTGTGAGCAAACAACTTATGGGAACAATAATCAACTAGCATAGGAAGGCAAAACAAGCACAACTTCAAGATTTTAAGCACATAGAGAGGAAACTTGATATTATTACAATTCCTACAAGCATATGTTCCTCCCTCATAATAATTTTCAGTAGCATAATGAATGAATTCAACAATATAACCATCACATAAAGCATCCTTTTCATGATCTACAAGCATAGAAATTTTATTACTCTTCACATAAGCAAAATTCTTCTCATTCGGAATAGTGGGAGTATAATAAGAGACTCGAATACTATAAATTGTTTCAATATTAAAAGTGTAATGTTCAGAAAAAGGGTGATCATAATCATGACAAGTTTTATAAATATAATCGTCACTACTTGTTATAACATAAGTTTCATCACAATAATCATCATAAGTAGCAACTTTGTTCTCATCATAATCAATTGAAACCTCTTTCAAAATAGTGGATTCATCACTAAATAAAGTCATGACCTCTCCAAATTCACTTTTATCAATATAATCATCATAAATAGGAGGCATGCTTTCATCATAATAAATATTCTCATCAAAACTTGGGGGACAAAAAATATCATATTCATCAAACATAGCATCCCCAAGCTTGTGGCTTTGCATATCATTAACATCATGGGTATTCAAAGAACTCATACTAATAACATTGCAATCATGTTGTTCATTCAAAGATTTAGTGCCAAACATTTTATAGACTTCTTCTTCTAGCACTTGAGCACAATTTTCCTTACCATCATTCTCACGAAAGATATTAAAAAGATGAAGCGTATGAGGCAAACTCAATTCAATTCCATTTTTTTGTAGTTTTATTTTATAGACTAAACTAGTGATAAAACAAGAAACTAAAAGTTTCGATTGCAAGATCTAAGGATATACCTTCAAGCACTCACCTCCCCGGCAACGGCGCCAGAAAAGAGCTTGATGTCTACTACACAACCTTCTTCTTGTAGACGTTGTTGGGCCTCCAAGTGCAGAGGTTTGTAGGATAGTAGAAAATTTCCCTCAAGTGGATGACCTAAGGTTTATCAATCCGTGGGAGGCGTAGGATGAAGATGGTCTCTCTCAAGCAACCCTGCAACCAAATAACAAATAGTCTCTTGTGTCCCCAACACATCCAATACAATGGTAAATTATATAGGTGCACTAGTTTGGCGAAGAGATGGTGATGCAAGTGTAATATGGATGGTAGATATAGGTTTTTGTAATCTGAAAATATAAAAACAGCAAGGTAACTAATGATAAAAGTGATCGTAAACGGTATTGCAATGCTTCGAAACAAGGCCTAGGGATCATACTTTCACTAGTGCAAGTTCTCTCAACAATAATAACATAATTGGATCATATAACTATCCCTCAACTGCAACAAAGAGTCACTCCAAAGTCACTAATAGCGGAGAACAAACGAAGAGATTATTGTAGGGTACGAAACCACCTCAAAGTTATCCTTTCTGATCGATCTATTCAAGAGTCCGTAGTAAAATAACACGATGCTATTCTTTCCGTTCGATCTATCATTGAGTTCGTACTAGAATAACACCTTAAGACACAAAATCAACCAAAACCCTAATGTCACCTAGATACTCCAATGTCACCTCAAGTATCCGTGGGCATGATTATACGATATGCATCACACAATCTCAGATTCATCTATTCAACCAACACAAAGTACTTCAAAGAGTGCCCCAAAGTTTCTACCGAAGAGTCAAGACGAAAACGTGTGCCAACCCCTATGCATAAGTTTAACAAGGTCACTGAACCCGCAAGTTGATCACCAAAACGTACATCAAGTAGATCACGTGAATATCCCATTGTCACCACATATAAGCACATACAAGACATAGATCAAGTGTTCTCAAATCCTTAAAGACTCAATCCGATAAGATAACTTCAAAGGGAAAACTCAATCCATTATAAGAGAGTAGAAGGGGAGAAACATCATAAGATCCAACTATAATAGCAAAGCTCACGATAAGATCGTGCCAAATCAAGAACACGAGGGAGAGAGATCAAACACATAGCTACTGGTACATACCCTCAGCCCCGAGGGTGAACTACTCCCTCCTCGTCATGGAGAGCGCCGGGATGATGAAGATGGCCACCGGTGAGGGATCCCCTCCTCCGGCAGGGTGCTGGGACGGGCTCCCGAGAGGTTTTTGGTTGCTACAGAGGCTTGCGGCGGCGGAACTTCCGATCTATTGTGCTCCTCGATGTTTTCAGGGTATATGGATATATACAGGCGAAAGAATTTGGTCAGGGGAGCCACGAGGGGCCCACAAGGGTGGGGGCGCGCCCAGGGGGTGGGGCGCGCACTGGACCCTCGCGGCCACCTCGTTGCTTCCCTGATGTCTACTCCAAGTATCCTGGATTGCGTTTGTTCCAAAAATAACTCTCCCGAAGGTTTCATTCCGTTTGGACTCCGTTTGATAATCTTTTTCTGCGAAACACTAAAATAGGCAAAAAAACAACAACTTGGACTGGACCTCCGGTTAATAGGCTAGTCCCAAAAATAATATAAAAGTGTATAATAAAGCTCATTAAACATCCAAAACAGATAATATAATGGTATGAATACTTCATAAATCATAGATACATGATGCTGGCAACGACATTATCATATTCCCACTTTGGATGTGTTTGGCTACAGAAATGGTAATGACACTGTTAACGTAATCAGATCACGGTGTTTAAGGAGATGTAATGTTTTTTTTAGTTTGTTTAGTTCACATCTGGTAAAGGAATTGATTACTCGTCGCTCTCTTGCTTCGCCCAAGATCTCTAGCATCGCCGGCCATCTCCAAAATCAAGCGGCTCCGGCCATCTCCGAAATCAAGCCGGCCATCTCTGAAACCAAGCGCCGCCGGCGGTCGAATCTTGTGCACCACCGGTCGTCCCCGGGCATGTGCACTTTCAGCCGCCTCTGGTCTCAAGCACCGCCGACCCTTCCCGAACACCGCCGTCGGCTGCTCCGATCTCCGCAGGGATTCAAAGGGAGTAGGGGACGCACCGGCACCGGACTCAAAGAGGATCATGGAGGCGGCGGCGGAGGAGGGGTTCGTGCGGGGGCCATGGCCTCATGGGCTCGGTAACGTAACCTTTACCGGTGGGTTGTGAGCGGTATCAATCAATAACTGAGCTGGACCTGTTTACGGCAGGACGTGTTTACGGAGTTGAGTTTCCAAACACAGGTAGCGGTTTTCCTTTACGGTGTAAACAGGTGCTGGGCAAAAATCTCTGAAACAAACACCTCCTTTGTGTAATCAGCTGGTATAACTCTTGCTAGATTGTGGCGTGCATCCACGTTATGCTGCAGTCAATTGATCAAAACTGTTTTCACCAATAGTTGTATCATCTACTCCCTCCTTCCCATAATTCCCATAATATAAGACTTTTTTGACATTACATTATGGGACAGAGGGAGTAGTAGAAAGATAAGTCCTTCACAGTCACACTAGCACAAAATTCTGAAAAGCCATGCTATACAAAGCACACAACTTAAGTGTACCTCTACATAATAAAATACCTTGTACTACTAGTTAGGACCTAATGCAACATGACTTGAAATAGACTACTGGTGATGACAGCACACATGGAAATTGGCCTGGTGGACTTCAACGAATGCCCAAACTTGCATCAACCACCCGCGTGAGCTTCAGATCAACCTTTTTCCCTTTTGACATGAGCTTCAGATCAACTAGCGACACAGGGGAGGTCACAAGCATGGCCATGCACCATCAACTGAGAGAGCAGAATTACCCCAAGTCTATATCTACATCTGAATTTTCTGGCAAACTAATTAAGCCTCATATCTGCAGGTCCTGGGCCCAGGATCCCTTTCTGATCAGGGTCTATTGGCATCACCTCTGCCTGTGGCCGTCTCAAATCATCCGCTGCCGCCTGCTGCCTCCAGAGCCTCTCCTGCTGTTTCAATCAGGGGTTAACTAATACTCACCACTGAAACAGTAAACAAAAATCTAGTGCTGCTTGGCAAGGAAGAGCAGACCTCTTCATCTGGGTCAGGTGTTACAACAGGTGGTATTGCATCTGGATCAGGCTTCTGGAACACAAAAGTCGAATACAGGCCTGCACAAATCAGATTAAGCACTGAGCGAATTGGAATATTTGGATGAACCCAATGCAGGAAAAGGGTACATCACCTAAAATATCATAGGAACGAGCAATGAGCTTTCCACGAGGGTCAACCAAATTGGCACCACAACTACCAAGCATTGGAGCAAACTGAGTTCTGGAAGTCAGTCAGAACCAAAATAAACCATCAGATATATCCACCATTGATTAGTATATAATCACATTACATTTCTTTGGAAAAGAGGAGGAAAATTTAAGTAACTTATGCAAATAAATTTTACTATGACGCATTATGTATTAAATGACTTCATGGGAATAACATAGGCGTTCAATAAGATACGGGCACCTGTTGTCATCATAAAACTCAGTTAAGTTCTGGATCTCCACATATTCAAGTCCAGCCTCCCTTGCTAATCTGCTCCAACATATTATAATATTGTGAAAACCTTGTGACCCAAGTTGTTGGTTTACATGAACGGAAGACTACAGCAAAATGTTGGAAATGAATGAGAAAATTGTAACCTCATAAGGCTGGGAAAGTGAACGAGGCAATGATTCTCAAACATTGCTTCATTTGCAAATTTGAGTTGGTACTTCTTTCCGAAGAAGGGAAACCTGCACCATTTGGATGTAATGCATGAACCTAAAGATAGAAAACCTTTTCGAATGTAAATAGATACAGAAGTTGAGCTCATACTTTTCTTCCTCGATTTCGAAGGTAATTGTATAGTTGTCAGAGCGGATGCTATTTGGAACAACCTTCAGACCCTTATTATGTGAAGCCTCAACATTCTTTTGATATTTAGTCCTACAACATCAAAATGCCGTTAAGCTCACAAAGATCCAGAATAGTGGTGTTCAAACTAAATTTGATATTGGAGAATATATATTAAAGATTAGATGGTAACTAATCTTTAAATATTGAAGAATATATGGTATGAGGGGCCATACCATAATGTAGATGAATCAGGAATTATGCCAAAGAAATAGCCTCCAGGTTTGAGCAATGATGACACGTTATTGAGAAGCTTCTTTGCGTGTTCCTCACTTTCAAAGCATAACTATCTTTCAACATGGATAAACTTTGAAGATTAGCAAAGCTTAACAGTATGCCATATTCCGGAGGTGGAGAAAACCCAACTTGCCTGTAAATTCTGCATGCAGCAAACTATATCTGCTTGGATGCCCTTTTCTTGCAACTGAGCTTCAAAGTCATCCTGTCATAGAGACCACCATACATGCCATCAGCTCTTAAGACTTTAAATTTCGTGCAAGTAAGAAGGGGTGGGGGAGAGGAGATTACAGCGGAAGGATTCAACTCGATGAACTCAGTGGTGAAAGGTTTCCATTTGTTCTCCCACAGTTCACGGTCGTCACTACTGACAGCCGACGCAGAAGCGTCTATCACGGAAAGCAATGAGTTCACTATAGGCAAAAGATTTCATGTACTCTGAACAAAGTAACCAAGTAGGGGCTCAGGTTATAGTGAGTCGACCTACCAATTCCTATGTAGCGACCAGCTTGGGCATCAGCCCACTTTTCTGTATCAGCTCCGCCGTTGCAGTACATGTCGCAGACCTTCAACATTTCCCAACGGGTAAAAGCAAGCCAGCATCAGGTTTCTGCTGCTCAGTTCTTCGCTAACCAGAACGAATTGGATATCGGAAAAGAGAGGAGCGTAGAACAGACCGTGGCATAAGGAAATGCAAATATCTTGATGAGTGCAGCCTTCGCGAATTCATACAGCAGGTGATGTGGCGCCGCCGCCATGCACTGTCTCTGCTGCAGCTGCAGATAAACACGTAGACGATGGTTGGGGGTTCAAGGGCGGATCTAGACGGCGTGCCGGTGCACGCTCAAAATTTCTCGAGGTTCAGCGGGGTTTAACAAATCATGGATGAAGAAAGTGCTCATACCTTAGAAACCAATCAACAAAACTGCGGACGGGGTCGAGGCAGCAGGGATGCGATGGGGTTGGACGGAAACGGCGGTGCCAGCGATGCGGAGAGGTAGCGCACCGAGCGCCGACGGTACCGCGCCGGTATGGGGCGGCGGAGAAGAAGCCGTGTAGGGACTTTGGGTGTTATCGTACCCGCGCCTAGGGGACGCGCCCGGGCTCTCCGGCGGCGCGTACAGAAGCTCCGGCGGCGGGCAAGAACGGCGAGGGGCTGCTGAAGACGACGCTCTCGATGTGATTCTCGCAACTGGGCCAACCAACGAGCCACGGACTAGACTCCATCTGGGCCGCAGCAGGCCAGAGGGAGTTGTTGAGCCGCAGGACAGAGCCCGCTTTGCTCCACGTAGCCTGCTAGCCTCGCGTGACAGTTTTGAGGCCTCGTTCGGTGCGGAGGATTTTCGTGGGAAAAACATAGAAATAAAAATTTCGGATGAAAAAATTTCTATATATGCATTCGGTTTGTAGAAAATGTATACAGAAATTTCGTAAGAAAACTACTCACTTCCTGTGTTTTTGATGAAACTGCACATCCACCCAAAGCTTATTTTGCGCGTAGGAACGAGGCAAGTCAATCCAGACAGTCACTCCCGCGCCTCCTCAGAGCTCAGTGGATTCTGGCCGCCCGATCCGTTTTCCTGATGCGATTCTAGCCGTCGGATCAAGCCTCTGGACGATCTGGGCCGCCGGATCAAAAAACGGCGCTGTAGCAATGAATAGTTATTCTTCCCCCGCGATCTCGCTCACTCCGTGGTTCCCGACTGGGTCTCGCTGACTTGTGGGGTAGCGCGCCCGGTGGGACCCGAGTGTCATTCTGTGTGTGTGACGCGTCTCGTGCATCCCGTCCGCGCTCCCCAGCGGTAAAGATCTCGTTGCCACCGTCGAAATTCTCGTCGCCCGCCGAGGGCATTTTCGACTTTTCGCATACCCGACGCCAGATGGCTTTCCCTGGTTGGCAGACTCATCCCCAATCGAGTGAGACGGCTAGGGTTTTCTCACGCTCCCTCACTTCTCTCTCTCCCTCGCATCTCTCGCGCAGCCGTCGCTCTCGCTCCCCTCCTTCTCTCCGGCCCGAGCCGCCGCTGCTCCTCTGCGCCTCCATCCTCCTCCTGGCCGTCCCTTCTGCTAGCCCCTCGCGACCATGAAGGGCGGCGGAGCCATCAGTAGCAGCGACGGTCGGGCTCCTGGGTGTGAGGCTAGAGAAGGCCAAGCAGAGCACGCCGTCGCCGTCGCAACCAGCTGCGCCTTGGGCGATGCCGACGAGCTCCAATGGCTTGACGCCACCAACGCGCTTCAGTGGATCGATCCGACACCAGGAACCGTGAGCACCAGGCCCACCTACCCCGCCGCCGGCGCCGCCTCCTTGCAAGATCCCGACCATGGTGAGCTCCCCCGCCCTCCCCTCCCCTCCCTGCTGCTCCTCCCAAGATCCTATTCTTTTTCAAGTTAAATAGGGATGAGGATGGGGATGTACCTCATTCTGGCATTGGGCGATCTAGGAGAATGTAAGCCCACGATCTGTAGTTTCTCTTCAAATCCTTTGAAATGATCTGAATTGTAGGAGTATATCCTTTGAAACCGAATCAGTTGAAGCCCCTTCCAACACTAACGCATTGCGTGCTTGCACAATTTGAACAGTTTAATCTGGTGATTGTGTTTCATCTAGATGTTTATTGTCCGCTAGCACTATATGTGGAAGATAGACATAGCTTTTCAGGTGATGTCACTTCGATGTGGAAAATGGGGGAGTCATTTGTTTGTTGTGGTCATAAAATCATAGATTGTAGAATCACACACCGAATCGTGATCTGATAACCTAGGATGTTATCATGAAAGGATTATAACTGTAATTGGTAATTCCGTGTAATTATACATGTGGGGTTAGGTACATCACCAACTTGCGAGTACATATTCTTGTGATCAAAATAACTGACCTTTTGTATAACACTGCAGATTGGACAAGGCAAAGTTTCATGTTATTGGGGCAATCTTATTTACAGCCCAGCAAGGTGTTCTGCATCCAACAGCTGTTGTGAAGACTAGAATGCAGGTTGCTGAAGGAGGACTTTCACATATGTCTGGCTTTGTCGTTTTTAGAAAGATATTAAGGAGTGATGGCATCCCTGGTGTTTTCAGAGGATTTGGCACCAATGCAGTTGGAGCTCTGCTCACCGTCTACTGGGTGAACCGGGGCCTCTGCCACTTCCGCCACAAGGAATGGGCCAGGGTCGAGGAGGACAGCAGGAGGGCACTCGTGCTTGACGACACCTCCGTCAAGGTGACTGACACAGATTATTATTCCCCAATTTTCAGTTCATGTCTGTTCTTGCTTCAGAGGAAGAGGGCCGTATATTTGTAATGTGCAGAGGTTTCAGAGCTTCATCTGTTCTTGCTTCTGTTTGATGCAGGGACACTATTTGCTAGGATGCGCACTGCTCTTGAAGGGGAACTGCGCTCTCACCGTCAAGGAATTCGACAAGGTCTGTCATTCATGAATCGTCTTATACATTCTGAACCAGTCTCTGTATCCGCAAATACAACTGTAGTCTTACATGTAGTATCTAATGCCCTGCTTCCCTGTTTATTTGTTAAGCTTATCTTTTTCCTCCGCATGTAGCCCTTCTTGTCCTCCCTTTTTCTCGTTCTTCTGAACTTCTCGACAACCCGTGTGTGTGAGTTGTAGTCTAGCACATCAATTGGGCGATGCTATCTGCGTGTTCCTGAATGTCTGTATAGGTGGAATTGAACTGAATCCATTGACCTTCACTTTGACATCAGTAATTATCATCAGATGAAATGGTTTCACTATTAATTATCATCAGAAAGATGGTGATAACCGAGCTCTTCTTTGATTACCTATGGGTTTAAATGACAAGTGTAACTATAGTTCATCAGTGAACTCGGGTGATTATGTAATTTTGATGATTGTGTTTACTTGACATATTGATTTGGAAACAGGCGTCTGATCTCTTGAAGTCCTCAAATTCAAGGGACAAAATGGCAGAGGACATTTGACAGTTTCTTGCAAGGCAAAGTACCAGGACTGGGAAAAGCACTCTACTCAGCGAGTTTGGAAGATGCAAAGTTGTACACTGTGTGTTGAAATTGTTGTCATCACTGTGCTGCAGATCAATCCTACTGCATATGTATTTAGCATTGGGGTTCAATTCGGCAAAACTTTAACAGTCACGTTGGTGCCTTACATTCAAGATACTGGTTTTTCTAACACTGTTGTAACATGAACATGTAGGGAAGCATGTGAAAATGCTCTGCCACGCCTCCACCTTCTCCTTCGCCCTTCACCACCGAGCCCCCTGACCCATCACGCTTGTCGCGCCCTTTGCGCAAGGGCTTCCAACCCAATGTGCCGATTGTGGCTGTTCTTGAGGCTGCTAACCTACAGGTTTGTCTCCCTCCTCTGTGTGTGCTTGCATTTGTTGTGTATGCTGACAGTCCATTTCTTGCAGCTGTTGACCCCACTGCTCCCCAGTGCAGAGGATTTCCATGGTGTCGCAGCTCCAAGGCACACCTGACCTCCTCCTTTTGGTGATGTTTATCAGTTAGTGAGATTTCTGCACCTAGACACTATGACGCAGATTGTCGGGGGTTGGGTGCGACATATGCCAAAGGATGGCTTAGCATGGTGGGAGCTAGTAGAACGTCACCGATGCCTGGAAGTGGGATAAGGCGTAGACACGTATGCCGGCGAACTTTACCCAGGTTGGGGGCTCTCTGTGGAGATAATACCCCTACTCCTGCTCTGCGGGGTCTCCGCATGATCACTAAGGCATTAATGATACAAAGTGCTCCTTGAGCTGTGTCTAGAGGTAGGAGAAGGCAAGGCTAGCTCTTCCCCTGCCCTAGGTATCTGACTAGTTTTATCTGGGTTGGAACCCTTTGCATGGGTGCCCTGGGGGGTTTATATAGGTCTACCCCCAGGGGTACAATGGTAATCCAGCCGGGTGCTCGGCCCGGCTGTCAGTGTCTCCGGCCTCTGGCTTCTCCGCCGACGTTGGGGCCTGCCGCCTGGTGGGCCCTGCCGACTGGTTGGTGACTGCTTACTATAGCCGTGTCGTCGGTGGAGAGAGCTTGGTCATCCTCAGCGTGGCTACAGTCTCGCCGCCTAGTAGGAGATCACTGTAGCCACACCTGGTCTCATCAGCTTAATGGCATGCTTGCCTCGGGGCAAGGGTGTTGGGGATCGTAGCAGAAATTCAAAATTTTCCTACGTGTCATCAAGATCTATTTATGGAGAAACCAGCAACGAGGGGAAGGAGAGTGCATCTACATACCCTTGTAGATCGCTAAGCGAAAGCGTTCAAGAGAACGGGGTTGAAGGAGTCGTACTCGTCGTGATCCAAATCACCGGAGATCCTAGTGCCGAACGGACGGCACCTCCGTGTTCAACACACGTACAGCCAGGTGACGTCTCCCATGCCTTGATCCAGCAAGATGAGAGGAAGAGGTTGAGGAAGACTCCATCCAGCAGCAGCACAACGGCGTGGTGGTGATGGAGGAGCGTGGTAGTCCAGCAGGGCTTTGCCAAGCACCGCAAGATATGAGGAGGAAGAGAGGTAGGGTTGCGCCAACAGGAGAGGAAACTCATGTGTTGGCAGCCCCAAAACCCTCAAGTATATATAGGGGAGAGGGAGGGGGTGTGCCCCCTCTAGGGTTTCCACCCCAAGGGGTGCGGCTGCCCCAATCCCATCTAAGGGTGGCTGCCAAGGGGGGAGAGGGGGAAACTTGCCCCCCAAGTTAGGTGGAAGCACCCCCTCCCCAAACCCTAGGCGCCTTGGGCCCTTGTGGGGGGGGGGCGCACCAGCCCACCTGGGGCTGGTCCCCTCCCACACTTGGCCCATGCAGCCCTTCGGGGCCGGTGGCCCCACTTGGTGGACCCCCGGGACCCTCCCGGTGGTCTCGGTACGTTACCGATAAAACCCGAAACTTTTTCGGTGACCAAAACAAGACTTCCCATATATAAATCTTTACCTTCGGACCATTCCGGAACTCCTCGTGATGTCCGGGATCTCATCCGGGACTTCGAACAACATTCGGTAACCACATACAAACTTCCTTTATAACCCTAGCGTCATCCAACCTTAAGTGTGTAGACCCTACGGGTTCGGGAACCATGCAGACATGACCGAGACGTTCTCCGGTCAATAACCAACAGCGGGATCTGGATACCCATGTCGGCTCCCACATGTTCCATGATGATCTCATCGGATGAACCACGATGTCAACGACTCAATTGATCCCGTATACAATTCCCTTTGTCTAGCGGTATTGTACTTGCCCGAGATTCGATCGTTGGTATAGCGATACCTTGTTCAGTCTCGTTACCGGCAAGTCTCTTTACTCGTTCCGTAACACATCATCCCATGATCAACTCCTTGGTCACATTGTGCACATTATGATGATGTCCTACCGAGTGGGCCCAGAGATACCTCTCCGTTAACCGGAGTGACAAATCCCAGTCTCGATTCGTGCCAACCCAACAGACACTTTCGGAGATACTTGTAGTGCACCTTTATAGCCACCCAGTTACGTTGTGACGTTTGGTACACCCAAAGCATTCGTACGGTATCCGGGAGTTGCACAATCTCATGGTCTAAGGAAATGATAGTTGACATTAGAAAAGCTTTAGCATACGAACTACGATCTTTGTGCTAAGCTTAGGATTGGGTCTTGTCCATCACATCATTCTCCTAATGATGTGATCCCGTTATCAATGACATCCAATGTCCATGGTCAGGAAACCGTAACCATCTTTTGATCAACGAGCTAGTCAACTAGAGGCTTACTAGGGACATGGTGTTGTCTATGTATCCACACATGTATCTAAGTTTCCTATCAATACAATTACAGTATGGATAATAAACGATTATCATGAACAAAGAAATATAATAATAACTTATTTATTATTGCCTCTAGGGCATATTTCCAACAGTCTCCCACTTGCACTAGAGTCAATAATCTAGTTCACATCGCCATGTGATTAACACTCACAGGTCACATCGCCATGTGACCAACATCCAAAGAGTTTATTAGTGTCATTAAACTAGTTCACATCATCATGTGATTAAGACTCAATGAGTTCTGGGGTTTGATCATGTTTTGCTTGAGAGAAAAGTTTTAGTCAACGGGTCTGCAACATTCAGATCCGTATGTACTTCGCAAATCTCTATGTCATATTGTGAATGCTGCTTCCACGCTCCACTTGGAGCTATTCCAAATGGTTGTTCCATTATACGTATCCGGTTTGCTACTCAGAGTCATCCGGATAAGTGTTAAAGCGTGTATCGTTGTAACCCTTTACGTCTAACTCTTTATCACCTCCATAATCGAGAAACAAATCCTTATTCCTCTAAGGATAATTTTGATCGCTATCTGGTGATCCACTCCTTGGTCACCTTGGTACTTAGCATAGCATACTGTAGAGCCTACGTCTAAAGCATAGGGGACGACCTTTGTCCTTTCTCTCTTTTCTGCCGTGGTCGAGCTTTAAGTCTTAACTTCGTACCTTACAACTCAGGCAAGAACTTCTTCTTTGACTGATCCATCTTGAACACTTTCAAGATCATGTCAAGGTACGTGCTCATTTGAAAGTATTATTAAGCATTTTGATCTATCCTTATAGATCTCGATGCTCAATGTTCAAGTAGCTTAATCCAGGTTTTCTATTGAAAAACACTTTTCAAATAACCCTATATGCTTTCCAGAAATTCTACATCATTTCTGATCAACAATATGTCAACAACATATACTTATCAGAAATTCTATAGTGCTCCCACTCACTTCTTTGGAAATACAAATTTCTCACAAACTTTGTATAAACCCAAAATCTTTGATCATTTCATCAAAGCGTATATTCCAACTCCGAGATGCTTACTCCAGTCCTTAGAAGGATCGCTGGAGCCAGCATACCTTTTTAGCATCCTTAGGATCGACAAAAACTTTTTGATTGTATCACATACAACCTTTCCTTACGAAAACCGGTAAGGAAACTCGTTTTGACATCCGTCTGCCAGATTTCATAAATGCAGCTAATGCTAACATGATTTCGACGGACTTAAGCATCGCTACAGATGAGAAAATCTCATCGTAGTCGATTCCCTGAACTTGTGAAAAACTCTTCGCCACAAGTCGAGCTTCATAGACGGTGACATTACCGTCCACGTCCGTCTTCTTCTTAAAGACCCATTTATCTCAATGGCTTGCCGATCATTGGGCAAGTCCACCAAAGTCCATGCTTTGTTCTGATACATGGATCCTATCTCGGATTTCATGGCTCCAAACCATTTGTCGAAATTTGGGCCCACCATCGCTTCTCCATAGCTTGTAGGTTCATTGTTGTCTAGCAACATGACCTTCAAGACAGGATCACCATACCACTCCGAAGCAGTACGCGTCCTTGTCGTCCTACGAGGTTCGGTAGTGACTTGATCCGAAGCTTCATGATCAATATCATAAGCTTCCACTTCAATTGGTGTAGGTGCCACGGGAACAACTTCCTGTGCCCTGCTACACACTGGTTGAAGTGATGGTTCAATAACCTCATCAAGTCTCACTATCCTCCCACTCAATTCTCGAGACAAACCTTTCCTCGAGAAAGGACCCGATTCGAGAAACAATCCCTATTGCTTTCGGATCTGAATTAGGGGGTATACCCAACTGTTTTGGGTGTCCTATGAAGATGCATTTTATCCGCTTTGGGTTCGAGCTTATCACGATGAAACTTTTCACATAAGCGTCGCAGCCCCAAACTTTTAAGAAACGACAACTTAGGTTTCTCCAAACCATAGTTCAAACGGTGTCGTCTCAACGGAATTACGGGGTGCCCTATTAAAGTGAGTGCGGTTGTCTCTAATGCCTAACCCATGAACGATAGTGGTAATTCGATAAGAGACATCATGGTACGCACCATATCCAATAGGGTGCAACTATGATGTTCGGACACACCATCACACTATGGTGTTCCAGGCGGTATTAATTGTGAAACAATTTTCATAATGTCTTAATTGCGTGCCAAAGCTCGTAACTCAGACACTCATCTCTATGATCATATCATAGACATTTTATCCTCTTGTCACGATGATCTTCAACTTCACTCTGAAATTACTTGAACCATTCAATAATTCAGACTTGTGCTTCATCAAGTAAATATACTTAGTATCTACTCAAATCATCTGTGAAGTAAGAACATAACGATATTCGCTGCGTGCCTTAGCACTTGTTGGACTGCACACATCAAAATGTATTACTTCCAACAAGTTGCTATCTTGTTCCATCTTACTGAAAACGAGGCTTTTCAATCATCTTGCCCATGTGGTATGATTTGCATATCTCAAGTGATTCAAAATCAAGTGAGTCCAAACGATCCATCTGCATGGAGTTTATTCATGCGTATACACCAATAGACATAGTTCGCATGTCTCAAACTTTTCAAAAACGAGTGAGTCCAAAGATCCATCAACATGGAGCTTCTTCATGCATGTTACATCAATATGACTTACATGGCAGTGCCACAAGTAAGTGGTACTATCATTACTATCTTATATCTTTTGGCATGAAAATGTGTATCACTACGATCGAGATTCAATAAACCATTCCTTTTAGGTGCTAGACCATTGAAGGTATTATTCAAATAAACAGAGTAACCATTATTCTCCTTAAATGAATAACCGTATTGCGACAGACATAATCCAATCATGTCTATGCTCAACGCAAACACCAAATAACAATTATTTAGGTTTAACACCAATCTCTATGGTAGAGGGAGCGTGCGATGCTTGATCATATCAACCTTGGAAACACTTCCAACACGTATTGTCAGCTCACCTTTAGCTAGTCTCCGTTTATTCCGTAGCTTTTATTTCGAGTTACTAACACTTAGCAACCGAACCGGTATCTAATACCATGGTGCTACTAGGAGTACTAGTAAAGTACACATCATAATGTATATCCAATATACTTCTATCGACCTTGCCAGCCTTCTTATCTACCAAGTATCTAGGGTAATTCTGCTCCAGTGGTTGTTCCCCTTATTACAGAAGCACTTAGTCTCGGGTTTGGGTTCAACCTTGGGTCTCTTCACTGGAGCAGCAACTGATTTGCCGTTTCATGAAGTGTCCCTTCTTGCCCTTGCCCTTCTTGAAACTAGTGGTTTCACCAACCATCAACAATTGATGCTCCTTCTTGATTTCTACTTTCGCGGTGTCAAACATCGTGAATACCTCAAGGATCATCATGCCTATCCCTGATATGTTATAGTTCATCACGAAGCTCTAGCAGCTTGGTGGCAATGACTTTGGAGAAACATCACTATCTCATTTGGAAGATCAACTCCCACTCGATTCAAGTGATTGTTGCACTTAGACAATCTGAGCACAAGCTCAACGATTGAGCTTTTCTCCCTTAGTTTGCAGGCTAAGAAAATCGTCGGAGGTCTTATACCTCTTGACGTGGGCACGAGCCTGAAATCCCAATTTCAGTCCTCGAAACATCTCATATGTTCCTCGATGTTTCGAAAACGTCTTTGGTGCCTCAACTCTAAACCGTTTGACTGAACTATCACGTAGTTATCAAAACATGTATGTCCGATGTTCGCAACATCCACAGACGATGTTTGGGGTTTAGCACACTGAGCGGTGCATCAAGTACATAAGCTTTCTACTGTCTGCATAATCGCTACTGTCAACTTTCAACTATATTTTCTCTAGGAACATATCTAAACAATGGAACTAAAGCGCGAGCTTACGACATAATTTACAAAGATCTTTTGACTATGTTCAGGATAATTAAGTTCATCTTATGAACTCCCACTCAGATAGACATCCCTCTAGTCATCTAAGTGATTACATGATCCGAGTCAACTAGGCCGTGTCCGATCATCACGTGAGACGGACTAGTCATCATCGGTGAACATCTTTATGTTGATCGTATCTACTATACAACTCATGCTCGACCTTTCGGTCTCTTGTGTTCCGAGGCCATGTCTGTACATGCTAGGCTCGTCAAGTTAACCTAAGTGTTTCGCGTGTGTAAATCTGGCTTACACTCGTTGTATGTGAACGTAAGAATCTATCACACCCGATCATCACGTGGTGCTTCGAAACGATGAACTTTCGCAACGGTGCACAGTTAGGGAGAACACTTTCTTGAAATTTTAATAAGGGATCATCTTATTTACTACCGTCATTCTAAGCAAATAAGATGCACAAACATGATAAACATCACATGCAATCAAATAGTGACATGATATGGCCAATATCATTTTGCTCCTTTTGATCTCCATCTTCGGGGCTCCATGATCATCATCGTCACCGGCATGACACCATGATCTCCATCATCATGATCTTCATGAAGTTGTCTCGCCAACTATTACTTCTACTACTATGGCTACCGGTTAGCAATAAAGTAAAGTAATTACATGGCGTTATATAATGACACGCATGTCATACAATAAATAAAGACAACTCCTATGGCTCCTGCCGGTTGTCATACTCATCGACATGCAAGTCGTGATTACTATTACAAGAACATGATCAATCTCATACATCACATATATTCATCACATTCTTCTTGGCCATATCACATCACAAAGCATACCCTGCAAAAACAAGTTAGACGACCTCTAATTGTTGTTTGCATGTTTTACGTGGCTGCTATGGGTTACTAGCAAGAACGTTTCTTACCAACGCAAAACCACAACGTGATATGTCAATTACTATTTACCCTTCATAAGGACCATTTTCATCGAATCCGTTCCGACTAAAGTGGGAGAGACTGGCACCCGTTAGCCACCTTATGCACCAAGTGCATGTCAGTCGGTGGAACCTGTCTCACGTAAGTGTACGTGTAAGGTCGGTCCAGGCCGCTTCATCCCACAATACCGTCGAAACAAGATTGGACTAGTAACGATAAGCATATTGAACAAAATCAACGCCCACAACTACTTTGTGTTCTACTCGTGCAAAGAATCTACGCAATAAACCTGGCTCTAATACCACTGTTGGGGATCGTAGCAGAAATTCAAAATTTTCCTACGTGTCACCAAGATCTATCTATGAAGAAACCAGCAACGAGGGGAAGGAGAGTGCATCTACATACCCTTGTAGATCGCTAAGCGGAAGCGTTCAAGAGAACGGGGTTGAAGGAGTCGTACCCGTCGTGATCCAAATCACCGGAGATCCTAGTGCCGAACGGACGGCACCTCCGTGTTCAACACACGTACAGCCCGGTGACGTCTCCCATGCCTTGATCCAGCAAGGTGAGAGGGAGAGGTTGAGGAAGACTCCATCCAGCAGCAGCACAACGGCGTGGTGGTGATGGAGGAGCGTGGTAGTCCAGCAGGGCTTCGCCAAGCACCGCAAGATATGAGCAGGAAGAGAGGTAGGGCTGCGCCAACAGGAGAGGAAACTCATGTGTTGACAGCCCCAAAACCCTCAAGTATATATAAGGGAGAGGGAGGGGGGGTGCACCCCCTCTAGGGTTTCCACCCCAAGGGGTGCGGCTGCCCCAATCCCATCTAAGGGTGGCGGCCAAGGGGGGACAGGGGGGAAACTTGCCCCCCAAGTTAGGTGGAAGCACCCCTCCCCAAACCCTAGGCGCCTTGGGCCCTTGTGGGGGGGGCACCAGCCCACCTGGGGCTGGTCCCCTCCCACACTTGGCCCATGCAGCCCTCCGGGGCCGGTGGCCCCACTTGGTGGACCCCTGGGACCCTCCCGGTGATCCCGGTACGTTACCGATAAAACCCGAAACTTTTTCGGTGACCAAAACAGGACTTTCCATATATAAATCTTTACCTCCGGACCATTCCAGAACTCCTCGTGATGTCCGGGATCTCATCCTGGACTCCGAACAACATTCGGTAACCACATACAAACTTTCTTCATAACCCTAGCGTCATCGAACCTTAAGTGTGTAGACCCTACGGGTTCGGCAACCATGCAGACATGACCGAGACGTTCTCCGGTCAATAACCAACAGCGGGATCTGGATACCCATGTCGGCTCTCACATGTTCCACGATGATCTCATCGGATGTACCACGATGTCAAGGACTCAATTGATCCCGTATACAATTCCCTTTGTCTAGCGGTATTGTACTTGCCCGAGATTCGATCGTTGGTATAGCGATACCTTGTTCAGTCTCGTTACCGGCAAGTCTCTTTACTCGTTCCGTAACACATCATCCCGTGATCAACTCCTTGGTCACATTGTGCACATTATGATGATGTCCTACCGAGTGGGCCCAGAGATACCTCTCCGTTAACCGGAGTGACAAATCCCAGTCTTGATTCGTGCCAACCCAACAGACACTTTCGGAGATACCTGTAGTGCACCTTTATAGCCACCCAGTTACGTTGTGACGTTTGGTACACCCAAAGCATTCCTACGGTATCCGGGAGTTGCACAATCTCATGGTTTAAGGAAATGATACTTGACATTAGAAAAGCTTTAGCATACGAACTACGATCTTTGTGCTAGGCTTAGGATTGGGTCTTGTCCATCACATCATTCTCCTAATGATGTGATCCCGTTATCAATGACATCCAATGTCCATGGTCAGGAAACCGTAACCATCTATTGATCAACGAGCTAGTCAACTAGAGGCTTACTAGGGACATGGTGTTGTCTATGTATCCACACATGTATCTAAGTTTCCTATCAATACAATTAAAGCATGGATAATAAACGATTATCATGAACAAAGAAATATAATAATAACTTATTTATTATTGCCTCTAGGGCATATTTCCAACAGTCTCCCACTTGCACTAGAGTCAATAATCTAGTTCACATTGCCATGTGATTAACACTCACAGGTCACATCGCCATGTGACCAACATCCAAAGAGTTTACTAGTGTCATTAAACTAGTTCACATCATCATGTGATTAAGACTCAATGAGTTCTGGGGTTTGATCATGTTTTGCTTGAGAGAGAAGTTTTAGTCAACGGGTCTGCAACATTCAGATCCGTATGTACTTCGCAAATCTTTATGTCATATTGTGAATGCTGCTTCCACGCTCCACTTGGAGCTATTCCAAATGGTTGTTGCACTATACGTATCCGGTTTGCTACTCAGAGTCATACGGATAAGTGTTAAAGCTTGTATCGTCGTAACCCTTTACGCCGAACTCTTTATCACCTCCATAATCGAGAAACAAATCCTTATTCCTCTAAGAATAATTTTGACCACTATCTGGTGATCCACTCCTTGGTCACCTTTGTACCCTCTTGCCAGACATGTGGCAAGGCACACATCAGGTGCGGTACTTAGCATAGCATACTCTACAGCCTACGTCTAAAGCATAGGGGACGACCTTCATCCTTTCTCTCTTCCGCCGCGCCTTGCCTCCCGCCGGCGCCGCCCGAGGCCGCGCCTCCCCGGTCGCCCTCCGCCGCCGCTGTCCGGCTCCTCCGTCACCGCCGGCCGGCACGCCGCGCGCCCGAGCTCCCGGATCTGCTCGCGCCCTTCGCCGGCCGCCGCCGTTCGTGCCGGCCGCGCCCCGCCGCCCTTTGCCGGCGCCGCCCTCCGCCATCCCGCCAGCGAGCTCGCCGCCCCTCTGCTCCGGCCACCGCGACCCTCTTCTTCTCCGGCGAGCCCGATCCAGATCCGAGGTTGACTTTCCCCTTCCCCAAAAATTCGTCTGTCCCGAATATTTTACATAATCATGCCATGTTCATCGCAATGTATCTCTTCATCCGTAACACCGTTTCGTGCGTGTAATATGTCAAATTGTTCGCCTCAACGAGTACATCATTTCATTCCATTGCATCATGTTCATTTGAGTCCATCTTGATGCCTGAATCATCATTGCAAGAGTGCTTCATAATGTTAGTTCCTGTTTCTTAACAGAACATGCCCTTTTGTCATTTTTGCCATGATTGATGTGTGCATCCTATGAGGTTGATGTCTACATGTGTTTTGATCTATGCTATGTCTTATTTGCAGAGGTGCTTACAATGTATTTTTGTGATCAATGTGGTGACTAGCAAGCATGCAAACTAGGCATCGTGATGTTGCTGATTTTAGTCCCTATTCTGCTGTTATTTTGATGCCATGTAAACATGATGCTACAGAGAGATCCATGCCTATTTTGAGATACTTCAGTAAGGGTGTTTTGAACATGTGGTTATGATCTATCCATCCCTGCCCTTGGTTGCAATTATGGAGTAGTCTAGCATGTCATTTTCGTGCTCTACTTTTGCTACAAAATGTTTCCTGGCAGATTGTTTACATGTTATTCAATTTTGCCAAGGTTGTTGTAGTTGATCCTTGCATGCTATGAACTTGTTCTTGCCATACTTAGCTTCACAAACATGCCTTCTTACTGTTGGTTGCCTTGTCATGCCATGTAATGCTCTGTAGTGAGTTGCACAAGCTCATCTACATGCCTTCATAATTCTGTTTCTGCCATGTTTGAATCTGTATTATAACTTGCTATGTTTACATGGGTGCCATCATATTTTCTGATCCTTTTTGGCTTATGGTCAGTAAAGGACTTTTGATCTATGCATTTAGTAGTATCATGCCATGCCTTTGTTTGCCATGATAAGTTCCTGTAACATGTTGTTTGATAGCTCTAAACATTGCAACCTGATGTTATTTTTTGCAAAGTCTGAATTGTTATTATTTGCAATCTTTTCATGTGTGTTTGAGCATGTTCTAGTGATTTCCGGAGATAGCTCAGTGTTCATGTTTTGTAATGCTTTACCTGTACATCATGTCTATGTCTTTTGTTTTCATGTTGAGATGATGTAGCATGTTGTTTTGGTGCTTGCAATATGCCTAGTTGCTATTTTGGACAAATTGTTGCTATAACTTGTTTCATGTGTGTGTGTTGAACCGTTGCTCCGTTTTGAGTGTGCTCTATATGAAACTTGCTTATTTTTGCATGTAGATTCATATTATCATGTTGCATCCATGTTTTGAGGTGTTTGCTTGATGTTTGGGGTGCATTTTGCATCAATGTCATGTTTAACTTGTTTTGCTCATATCTTCTAGGCCGTAGCTCCGAACTAAATGAACTTTATATGTAACTTGACTAGAATCTCGTGTAGATCATCTTTGTGCATCTTAACTTGCTGTTTAACAACTTGAACATAAGGTTTATTCAGATTTGGACCAACTTCGAAATTTGCATACGAGGACTTACCGGAATTGTTATATGTTGTTCCCGGCCTCATTTAAACTTGCCTTGATGTGTTGTTCTTGTTTGCATCATCTCTTGCCATGAGTAGCTTCATGTAGTCTTGTCTTGCATCATGCTTGTTCGTGCATCATGCCTTGTTCATGTGTGGTGTGTTTACTATGTTGTGTGCTTCTTTTCGATAGTTTCTGTTTCGTTGCGATCGTGAGGATTCATTCGTCTACACTTGGTACTTCTTCGTGACTTCATCTTCTTCATGGACTCGTTCTTCTTCCTTGCGGGATTTCAGGCAATATGACCGCTACCCTGGATCTCACTACTATCATTGCTATGCTAGTTGCTTCGTTCTATCGCTTTGCTGCGCTACCTATCACCTGTTTATCAAGCCTCCCATATTGCCATGAACCTCTAACCTTTGACACCTTTCCTATGCAAACCATTGCCTGGCTATGTTACCGCTTTGCTCAGCCCCTCTTATAGCGTTGTTAGTTGCAGGGGAAGTTGAAGATTTCTCCATAGTGGACAGGATTTTGGTTGGGATATCACAATATCTCTTATATTATTAATGCATCTATATACTTGGTAATGGGTGGAAGACTTGGCCTTTTGCCTGGTGTTTTGTTCCACTCTTGCCGCCCTAGTTTCCGTCATACCGGTGTTATGTTCCCGGATTTTGCGTTCCTTACGCGGTTGGGTGATTTATGGGACCCCCTTGACAGTTCGCTTTGAATAAAACTCCTCCAGCAAGGCCCAACCTTGGTTTTACCATTTGCCTCACCACCACCTATACCCTTCCCTTGGGTTGGCCAACCCGAGGGTCATCTTTATTTTAGCCCCCCGGGCCAGTGCTTGTCTAAGTGTTGGTCCGAACCGAGCCGCCTGCGGGGCCCCCTCGGGGCAACTTGAGGTCTAGTTTTACTCGTAGCCTGTCTCATCCGGTGTTGCCCTGAGAATGAGATATGTGCAGCTCCTATCGGGATTGTCGGCACATCGGGCGGTCTTACTGGACTTGTTTTACCATTGTTGCAATGTCTTGTAAACCGGGATTTCGAGTCTGATCGGGTCTTCCTGGAAGAAGGTATATCCTTCGTTGATCGCGAGAGCTTATCATGGGCTAAGTTGGGACACCCCTGCAGGGTATAATCTTTTGAAAGCCGTGCCCGCGGTTATAGGCAGATGGGAATTTGTTAATGTCCGGTTGTAGATAACTTGACACCAGATCCAAATTAAAATGCATCAACCGCGTGTGTAGCCGTGATGGTCTCTTTTCGGCGGAGTCTGGGAAGTGAACATGGTTTTGGGTTATGTTTGACGTAAGTAGGAGTTCAGGGTCACTTCTTGATCATTACTAGTTGACGACCATTCCGCTTGCTCTCTTCTCGCTCTTATTTGCGTATGTTAGCCACCATATATGCTTAGTCGCTGCTACAACTCACCACTTTACCCCTTCCTTTCCCTTTAAGCTTTGCTAGTCTTGATACCCATGGTAATGGGATTGCTGAGTCCTCGTGGCTCACAGATTACTACAACAACAGTTACAGGTGCAGGTTTATGCGATGATCATGAGGCGGGAGCGATGTTACTTGTTTGGAGTGCTTCTTCTGCTTCTTCTTCGATCAGGGATAGGTTCCAGGTCGGCAGCCTGGGCTAGCAGGGTGGATGTCGTTTGAGTTTCTGTTTGCGTTTCATCCGTAGTCGGATGTTGATCTTATGTATTGTGATGTTGTATTCGTGTGGCATTGTATGCCTCTTGTATGTATCCCCATTTATTATGTAATGTTGATGTAATGATATCCACCTTGCAAAAGCGTTTCAATATGCGGGTCTATCCTTGGTGGGACCTTTGAGTTCCTTTTGGATAGGGTCGCATATTGGGCGTGACAAGTTGGTATCAGAGCCTCGACCGACCCTAGGAGCCCCCTTGATTGATCGTGTAGTTTGGCCATTATTGAGTCTAGAAGAAAACTATTTTCGGAGTCTAGTTATATCGGAGAGTAGGAATTTTTTTTACTCCTCAGCCCCTTCGTCGCTCTAGTAAGGAATCTTGACGTAGGTGTTTTGAATTACTCCTCTTCCCTTTCAAATTTTTCTTTAGGTTCACGTAGTTGCTTTTCCGATCGTTGGTTCTTAGCTCTTTTCATCCGGTGCATTTCTCGTCAAGTCGACTCGAGCCTCTTCATCTTTGAGTTCAATCCTCAGTTGTTTTCTTTTCCCACCCGCCCACCCTTCTTCTTCTCGAAACCGGAGTCCGTAATCGAGTATCCATCCTACTCGTGCGAAGTCTTTGCTTTCTCTCCTCAATGATTTCAACCGGTGTTTTCTCTTCAAGTTATTCGTCGTTTCTCCTTCCAAGTTGCTTTTGTTTTCCCGCCCTCCCACCCTTTTCTTCCCGGAGTCTGACTCTCTCTTGACTATCTATCTAATTCGTGCGGAACCTCTTCAGTCTTTCGTCAATTATTTCAACCGGTGAATTCTCGTCTCGTTCGTCATTCTCCATCCCTTTTCCTTTTGGTGGATTCAATTCCATTTTTGGTAGTGATTTCATTCTTTTCCTTGGCTCAAGTGTTTTCCCTGCTCGTTCGCATCTCGCTAGTTTATCCTTCCGGAGTGCTCAAGACATCTCAGGAGATTCGTCTGTGTTCCAATTAATTCGAGGTTGTCACCTCATTCAAATATTTCAATCATTCCAGTGCATCATCTATCTTTCCAACAATCCTTTTCAACGGTGTTTTCTGTTAGTGGGCCCTAACCCACAGGTCTTTTCCCAGGATCTTACCTGACTCTTCTAATTTCCCCGGAGTTATTCTCAATTCTTTTCAAGTATGACGTAAGTATGAATTTCATCAGTCAGATGCCTTTTTCCAAGATCAATTTCAAATCATTTTCATTGTTGGCTCAACCTCTTCGCTTTTCATTCTCCCGGAGAATCTCAGTAATTTTGGTGGTGTTTTTCCCGTCATCAGTTGAAGATTGAAGAAGAGTTTTCCTCTAAATCTTGTCGGTTCTCTTCAAGTTTCATGGTTCTAACTTCATGTTACCCTCTCAAATTATACCATTCGTCAGATATTCTTGTCTTAACCATCCAGAGTATTTCAAGAGTAGTTTTTCTTGTTCCTTTTCACCGGAGGCCATCGTTCCAGAAGAATTCTTCGTCCTCACATTTCAGCTACCGTTATCTAGTTATCCCGGTGCTTCGTTCAGGTGTTCTTTAATCAGCTCATGATCTCTTTGTTCTTTTCCATCTAAATCCCCTCGAGCATATTGGTTCTTCTAATTCTTCCCGGTGATTAAGTCTCTTGCATCAGTCATTTTCGAATTCTTACAGTGGTTCGACCAAGATTCTTTTCCTTGATTATCATATCAATTTCATTCGTTCTTTCCAATCCTACCGGTGGGTCATGAAGACTTTCTCAAGTTTTGCGCCATATTCTTCTCAATCCTTTTCAAGAAGAATAAGTAGTATGCCAAATTCATTGTTGGTCATCAATTTAATTGGATGAAGGATAAGCATACAATAAATCTTATTCTTATTTCATCCAAGTGAGTAATCCCTTCCTTCAGAGTTTGTTCTTGAGGAATAAATTCTAGTTCCAAGTCTTTTCATCTTTTCTTTTCCGGAGTTCAAATTTCCTCGGTCATTTCGTCGGAACCTCTATCTAAATCATCGCAAACCTCATCTTATTCTTTCATCCTTCATTTTGTCTCGTCATTCTTTTGTTACCAGAGTTCTTCATGGTGGCTCTGCATGATTTAATTCATTCTTTCAAGTGTTCATCAAGATTTTGTTGGTGGAGTTCAAGTATCTTTTCTTCTCGCATCTTGAAGTGTAATTAATTCTCTGTATTCTTTTGAAGTGGAGTTTTGCATTTCTTCGTTATTCCCAGATATTCAAGCATTTTTTGTGGCATAATTTCACCTCAAGTTTTGAGTGGTTTTTATAAGTTCCACATCAAGCTTATTCTTTTCGTTGTTGATTTTTCTCAACAACTCCATTCAATCCTTCCTTCTAAGTTCTTTTCATTCCATTCTTTCAATTCTTCCGGAAGCATTGCATTGTTCATCTCGTCAAGTATCATTCCATCCTCTCAAGTTCATCTTCTATTCTTTCCATGTTCAGTCAGATTTCTGCCTAAATCCTTTCAGTCTTATTCCTTTTTCTTATCTCGTTTTAACCGGAGTGGTTTCATAGTCTATCTGATTCCGTGAACTTTCGATTCTCGTCATTCTCATTGTTCCTCTCTTATTATCGAGTGCTCTCGATTCTTTGCTTCTTCTCTTGAGTTCTTGTTTCACCTCATCCCTTTTCCCTTCCATCTCGGTCCTAAGATCTCGGCACGAGATCTCTTGTTAGTGGAGGAGTGTTGTAACGCCCCGGGTTCGATGCGCCAGGTGTCTGCCAGTTATTCGCCATTGTTGCCATGTCATTTGCTTGCGTGTTACATTTTGTCATGTCATCATGTGCATTACATTTTGCATATGTGTTCGTCTCATGCATCCGAGCATTTTCCCCGTTGTCCGTTTTGCAATCCGGCACTCCTATGCCCTCCGTCGTTCCCCTTTTGTCTCCTGTTGTGAGCGGGTGTTAAACTTTCTCGGAATGTCCCGAGGTTTGCCAAGCGGCCTTGGTATAGCACCGGTAGACCGCCTGTCAAGTTTCGTGCCATTTGGAGGTCGTTTGGTACTCCAACGGTTAACTGCGTAGCCCGAAACCTCCCTTTCTCTTTGCAGCCCAACACCCTTCCAAAGTGGCCCAAAACCCATCTAACTCCCCTCCATGCTCTCCGCCGTTCGATCACGATCGCGTGGCCGAAAACCGCTCCTCATCTGGACTCTCCTAGCTCTCTATGCCTATATAAATGTCCTCCCCGTCCATTTTCGCAGACGAAACCCTAGCCCCGCTCCCCTCGCGTGCCGGACATGTCCAACCCCGCCGGGCATGTCCAGCCTCCACCTCACCCCGACCAATCCCCACGCGCCACGTCACCCCGCCGTCGCCCGCAGCCAACCAGCCACCGCCACCTCACCCGGCCCGCGCCCTCTCTCTCTCCCCACCGCGCCGCGGCCCGCGAGGCCCGTGTCAGGCCCGCGGGGCCCGGATCCACCGCCGCCGCCGCCCGGGGTCGCCCTTGCGCTCGCCTCGGCCAACGCCGCTTGCCGGCCGAATCTCTGCCGCCGCGCCTCGCCTCCCGCCGGCGCCGCCCGAGGCCGCGCCTCCCCGGTCGCCCTCCGCCGCCGCCGTCCGGCTCCTCCGTCGCCGCCGGCCGGCACGCCGCGCGCTCGAGCTCCCGGATCCGGCCGCGCCCATCGCCGGCCGCCGCCGTTCGTGCCCGGCCGCGCCCCGCCGCCCTTTGCCGGCGCCGCCCTCCGCCATCCCGCCAGTGAGCTCGTTGCCCCTCTGCTCCGGCCACCGCGACCCTCTTCTTCTCCGGCGAGCCCGATCCAGATCCGAGGTTGACTTTCCCCTTCCCCAAAAATTCGTTTGTCCCGAATATTTTACATAATCATGCCATGTTCATCGCATTGTATCTCTGCATCCGTAACTCCGTTTCGTGCGTGTAATATGTCAAATTGTTCGCCTCAACGAGTACATCATTTCATTCCATTGCATCATGTTCATTTGAGTCCGTCTTGATGCCTGAATTATCGTTGCAAGAGTGCTTCATAATGTTAGTTCCTGTTTCTTAACAGAACATGCTCTTTTGTCATTTTTGCCATGATTGATGTGTGCATCCTATGAGGTTGATATCTACATGTGTTTTGATCTATGCTATGTCTTATTTGCAGAGGTGCTTACCATGTATTTTTGTGATCAATGTGGTGACTAGCACAAGCATGCAAACTAGGCATCGTGATGTTGCTGATTTTAGTTCCTGTTCTGCTGTTATTTTGATGCCATGTAAACATGATGCTACAGAGAGATCCATGCATATTTTGAGATACTTCAGTAAGGGTGTTTTGAACATGTGGTTATGATCTATCCATTCCTGCCCTTGGTTGCAATTATGGAGTAGTCTAGCATGTCATTTTCGTGCTCTACTTTTGCTACAAAATGTTTCCTGGCAGATTATTTACATGTTATTCAATTTTGCCAAGGTTGTTGTAGTTGATCCTTGCATGCTATGAACTTGTTCTTGCCATGCTTAGCTTCACAAACATGCCTTCTTACTGTTGGTTGCCTTGTCATGCCATGTAATGCTCTGTAATGAGTTGCACAAGCTCATCTACATGCCTTCATAATTCTGTTTCTGCCATGTTTTGAATCTGTATTATAACTTGCTATGTTTACATGGGTGCCATCATATTTTCTGATCATTTTTGGCTTATGGTCAGTAAAGGAATTTTGATCTATGCATTTAGTAGTATCATGCCATGCCTTTGTTTGCCATGATAAATTCGTGTAACATGTTGTTTGATAGCTCTAAACATTGCAACCTGATGTTATTTTCTGCAAAGTCTGAATTGTTATTATTTGCAATCTTTCCATGTGTGTTTGAGCATGTTCTAGTGATTTCCGGAGATAGCTCAGTGTTCATGTTTTGTAATGCTTTACCTGTACATCATGTCCATGTCTTTTGTTTTCATGTTGAGATGATGTAGCATGTTGTTTTGGTGCTTGCAATATGCCTAGTTGCTGTTTTGGACAGATTGTTGCTATAACTTGTTTCATGTGTGTGTGTTGAACCGTTGCTCCGTTTTGAGTGTGCTCTATATGAAACTTGCTTATTTTTGCATGTAGATTCATATTATCATGTTGCATCCATGTTTTGAGGTGTTTGCTTGATGTTTGGGGTGCATTTTGCATCAATGCCATGTTTAACTTGTTTTGCTCATATCTTCTAGGCCGTAGCTCCAAACTAAATGAACTTTATATGTAACTTGACTAGAATCTCGTGTAGATCATCTTTGTGCATCTTAACTTGCTGTTTAACAACTTGAACATAAGGTTTATTCAGATCTGGACCAACTTCGAAATTTGCATATGAGGACTTACCGGAATTGTTAAATGTTGTTCCCGGCCTCATTTAAACTTGCCTTGATGTGTTGTTCTTGTTTGTATCATCTCTTGCCATGAGTAGCTTCATGTAGTCTTGTATTGCATCATGCTTGTTCATGCATCATGCCTTGTTCATGTGTGGTGTGTTACTATGTTGTGTGCTTCTTTTCGATAGTTCCTGTTTCGTTGCGATCGTGAGGATTTGTTCGTCTACGCTTGGTACTTCTTCGTGACTTCATCTTCTTCATGGACTCGTTCTTCTTCCTTACGGGATTTCAGGCAAGATGACCGCTACCCTGGATCTCACTACTATCATTGCTATGCTAGTTGCTTCGTTCTATCGCTTTGCTGCGCTACCTATCACCTGTTTATCAAGCCTCCCATATTGCCATGAACCTCTAACCTTTGACAGCTTTCCTATGCAAACCATTGCCTGGCTATGTTACTGCTTTGCTCAGCCCCTCTTATAGCGTTGTTAGTTGCAGGTGAAGTTGAAGATTTCTCCATGATGGATAGGATTTTGGTTGGGATATCACAATATCTCTTATATTATTAATGCATCTATATACTTGGTAAAGGGTGGAAGACTTGGCCTTTTGCCTGGTGTTTTATTCGACTCTTGCCGCCCTAGTTTCCATCATACCGGTGTTATGATCCCGGATTTTGCGTTCCTTACGCGGTTGGGTGATTTATGGGACTCCCTTGACAGTTCGCTTTGAATGAAACTCCTCCAGCAAGGCCCAACCTTGGTTTTACCATTTGCCTCACCACCACCTATACCCTTCCCTTGGGTCGGCCAACCCGTGGGTCATCTTTATTTTAGCCCCCCCGGGGCCAGTGCTTGTCTAAGTGTTGGTCCGAACTGAGCCGCCTGCGGGGCCCCCTCGGGGCAACTCGAGGTCTGGTTTTACTCGTAGCCTGTCTCATCCGGTGTTGCCCTGAGAACGAGATATGTGCAACTCTTATCGGGATTGTCGGCACATCGGGCGGTCTTGCTGGACTTGTTTTACCATTGTTGAAATGTCTTGTAAACCGGGATTCCGAGTCTGCTCAGGTCTTCCTGGGAGAAGGTATATCCTTCATTTATCGCGAGAGCTTATCATGGGCTAAGTTGGGACACCCCTGCAGGGTATAATCTTTCGAAAGCCGTGCCCACGGTTATAGGCAGATGGGAATTTGTTAATGTCCGGTCGTAGCTAACTTGACACCAGATCCAAATTAAAACGGATCAACCGCGTGTGTAGCCGTGATGGTCTCTTTTCGGCGGAGTCCGGGAAGTGAACACGGTTTTGGGTTATGGTTGACGCAAGTAGGAGTTCAGGGTCACTTCTTGATCATTACTAGTTGACGACCGTTCCGCTTGCTCTCTTCTCGCTCTTATTTGCGTATGTTAGCCATCATATATGCTTAGTCGCTGCTGCAACCTCACCACTTTACCCCTTCCTTTCCCTTTAAGCTTTGCTAGTCTTGATACCCATGGTAATGGGATTGCTGAGTCCTCGTGGCTCACATATTACTACAACAACAGTTGCAGGTGCAGGTTTATGCGATGATCATGACGCGAGAGCGATGTTACTTGTTTGGAGTGCTTCTTCTGCTTCTTCTTCGATCAGGGATAGGTTCCAGGTCGGCAGCCTGGGCTAGCAGGGTGGATGTCGTTTGAGTTTCTGTTTGTGTTTCATCCGTAGTCGGATGTTGATCTTATGTATTGTGATGTTGTATTCGTGTGGCATTGTATGCCTCTTGTATGTATCCCCATTTATTATGTAATGTTGATGTAATGATATCCACCTTGCAAAAGCGTTTCAATATGCAGGTCTATCCTTGGTGGGACCTTCGAGTTCCTTTTGGATAGGGTTGCATATTGGGCGTGACAACGGAGCAATGTAGCCAGGCCTGTCCCAGGCGTCGGGAGCGACGTGCATCACTGTAGCCATGCGCTAACTTGTACTCTTGATGGGGGCTCGGTTGTACCGAGGCCGCGAGGTGGCCGCCTGCTTGATGTCGTCCTCTCTAGAGGCTGGTGGGCTGGAGCCGGCCACTCGTAGTGCTGTTGGCTGGGGTTGGCCGCCCTCTAGCAGCCGGCCGTATAGCCAGCCGGCCACCAGAGGGCGGAGCTTCAGCCTGGGGCCCAGCTAGGCGGAGCTGGCCCAAAGTCTTGATAAGTCCTGGGACCTGGATGAGGCTACCCATGGCCCATTACTCCGACAGTAGTCCCCGAAGCCGGCGAGGCGTCACGGTCGAGGGGCCGTGAAGACTCAGCGGCTTCCCCCCTCATCGAGCTTCAGAGAGTGCTATGATCCGCTTTGCGGTGTTCCGTCACCTTGGTCCGACTTGCGGCGCGCCGGCCTCTGAGGCCGGCTTCGACAAGGCGGGGTTGTCGGCCAATTTCGAACTTCACGGCGGGAAAAATAGGTGGCGTGCCTGCTAAGCTTCCCATGCGGCCGCCCGTCGTGTGAACGCGACGCGGCGCACGCCAGCCTGGCCAGCCTGCCACCCCACGCTCCCGATGGGACGTGACAGTGGGCCAGGCCCGCCACCACTGGACCTCGGCACGCGCGGCAGATCCGCTGCACCGAGCCAGGCGGTTGCGATTCCCGCGGGCATTCATGGCGCAGTAAGTCTATGTGGTGATCGTGGGGACGTGGGGGCGTGGGCGTAGTTAATCCCACGTCCCACGCCCTGCCCCCTCGGCTTCATAGCCTAGGGGCTATAAGTAGGGGGAGGGAGGGGTGCGGCGAGGAACACACGCCCCCTCCCACTTCTTGTTCCTCCTCTTGCACTCTCCACCATAGCTACTATCGCCGCTCCTTGCCGGCCGTAGTACTGCCGCCGCCGTTGCGCTCTCGCCCCTCCCGCCGCTCCGCCCGCAGCCATGGCGCATGAGAAGGGCGGCGACTGGGACGGCTCGACGGTCATTGAGGACCATATCACCTTCCTCCGCGACACGCGCCGGATGCCGAGCGCGGCATTCGTCAAGGCGCGGGTGCCGCCAGAGACAGAGATCTCACCGGCGCCACAGGGGGACGAGCAGGTCATTTTCTGCTCGCACTTCCTTCGTGGCTTCGGCCTCCCGGTGAGTGGCTTATTCCGCTCATTCCTCGACTTCAACCATCTCCAACCTCATCATCTGACGCCCAACTCCGTGACCTTGCTCTCCGCCCTGGTCACGGTGTGCGAGGGCTACATCGGCATCCTCCCCACGATCGAGCTGTGGGGAGCGTTCTTCTACGGGAAGCTTGGCACCTCCGCCAAGGACACACCAGCCGAGTGCGGGGGCTACGTCGCCATGCGCCGGCCGATGAAAAGGAACGCCTTCCCCGTCATCAAGCTGGCCAAGTCGGTGAAGATGTGGCAGCAGTCCTACTTCTATGTCGAGAACGTAGATCCGGCTGCCGACTTCCTCAACCTGTCGTCCTACGAGGCCGGCCCCCCCACCGAGCTCCGGCCCAACTAGGGGTACAGGCCGAAGCCGGTGTCGGCGGACGCGGCGGCCGCCATCAGCCAACTCCGGGTGATCCAGGATTCGGAGGGCCTCGTGGTCTCCGACCTCCTTGTCGCCTTCGTCGAGCACCGGATCCTCCCGCTCCAAAGCCGTCCTCATCCGATCTTCAGGATGGGCGGACACCGCGACCCATGCCGGCTGTGCACGAAAGGCATGCCGCCCACCGAGGTGGCGCGGATGGTGAATGAGATCTCCGACCTCAAGGTGTCGGAGAAAAACTAGCGGTACGGGAAGCGGCCATACTCCCGCCATAATCCGCCACCTGCCATAAGTCCCTTGATTTCTCTCTTTAGTTTTGTCTTTGTGTCTTGCTCTTCTTATGATTTGACTCCTCTCTTGAGCGCAGATTTACATGTCTGCGGCAGCGGCCGCCATCGTGGGGCCGGGTGGTGACTACCACCCGGACAGAGCGGTGAGCGACAAGGATGACCCCGACTTGGGGGCGGCCGCCCTGGCGGACGATGCAATAGGTGGCGGCAGAGCAGGCGGCATCGAGGAAGGCGGCGGCGTGGAGACTTGGCCCGACGACGGTGATGACGAGGACGAGCCGCGCCCCACTCGGAGCACGGCCAACACCGGCGCCGACCCCTCCACTGGGCCGCCCGCCCACGGCGGCAAGCGTAAACGGAAGCAAGGTGTTGCCCTGTTCGGCAGCGCGCCGAAGAAGCCCAAGAACCCGGCTCGCAGCGACTAGCCGATAAGAGGCCGCAGCCAAGGCGGCCAAGTATCAGAGGCAGCCGAAGGTGCCCGTCATGCTATCGACGTAAGTGTCTTTCTCTGTCCTTCACTCCTTCTGTTGATCCGGCCTAAGAGTAAATTCCTTGTTGTGTCTTCATATCTCAGGGCCCCTCTCACCCTCGAGAAGTCGGGCACTGCCTCGGTTATCAGGTCGGCGACGACCTCTTCCACCAGCCGGCGGATCGATCCGGCTGCCGACCTCCGGGAGGCGACAGAGCGGAACGCGCGGGAGGCGCGTGATGAAGAGGCCGACCGCCCGACGAAGGCAGAGGCGGACAAGGCCGCAGGCTCTGCGGCGAGGAGGCTGGCGCAGGCGGAGGCCGAAGCCCCGGAGAGGGAGCGGCTCGTGGAGGCCACGCGGCGCCAGGAGCTGATACGTCTCCAACGTATCTATAATTTTTGATTGCTCCACGCTACTTTATCTACTGTTTTGGACTATATTGGGCTTTATTTACCACTTTTATATTATTTTTGGGACTAACCTATTAACCGGAGGCCCAGCCCAGAATTGCTGTTTTTTTGCCAATTTTAGCGTTTCGAAGAAACGGAATATCAAACGGAGTCCAAACAGAATGAAACCTTCGGGAACAAGATTTTCTCACCGGACGTGATCCAGGAGACTTGAACCCTACTCCAAGAAGTGCCAGAGGCGGTCACGAGGGTGGAGCCCCCCCCCCCCCCCCCGTGGGCGCGCCCCCTACCTCGTGGGCCCCCTGTTGCTCCACCGATGTACTCCTTCCTCCTATATATACCTATGTACCCGTGTCAGATCAAATATGGAGACAAAAACCTAATTCCACCGCCGCAACTTTCTGTATCCGCGAGATCCCATCTTGGGGCCTGTTCCGGAGCTCCGCCGGAGGGGGCATCTACCATGGAGGGCTTCTACATCAACACCATAGCCTCTCCGATGAAGTGTGAGTAGTTTACTTCAGACCTTCGGGTCCATAGCTAGTAGCTAGATGGCTTCTTCTCTCTTTTTGGATCTCAATACAATGTTCTCCCCCTCTCTTGTGGAGATCTATTCGATGTAATCTTCTTTTTGCGGTGTGTTTGTTGAGACCGATGAATTGTGGGTTTATGATCCAGCTTATCTATGAATAATATTTGAATCTTCTCTGAATTATTTTATGTATGATTGAGTTATCTTTGCAAGTCTCTTCGAATTATCCTTTTGGTTTGGCCAACTAGATTGGTAGTTCTTGCAATGGGAGAAGTGTTTAGCTTTGGGTTCAATCTTGCGGTGTCCTTACCAAGTGACAGAAAGGGTTGCAAGGCACGTATTGTATTGTTGCCATCGAGGATAACAAGATGGGGTTTTTATCATATTGCATGAATTTATCCCTCTACATCATGTCATCTTGCTTAAGGTGTTACTCTGTTTTTAACTTAATACTCTAGATACATGCTGGATAGCGGTCGATGAGTGGAGTAATAGTAGTAGATGCAGAATCGTTTCGATATACTTGTCTCGGACGTGATGCCTATACACATGATCATACCTAGATAACATCCTAATTATTCGGTTTTCTATCAATTGCTCAACAGTAATTTGTTCACCCACCGTAGAATACTTATGCTCTTGAGAGAAGCCACTAGTGAAACCTATGGCCCCCAGGTCTATTCTCATCATATCAATCTCCATTACTTTATTACTTGCTTTGTTGTTACTTTGCCTTTTACTTTTTTACTTTGCATCTCTATATCAAAAATACCAAAAATATTATTTATCATCTCTATCAGATCTCACCCTCGTAAGTGACCGTGAAGGGATTGACAACCCCTAATCGCGTTGGTTGCGAGTAGCTATCGTTTTGTGTAGGTACGAGGGACTCGTGCGTGATCTCCTACTGGATTGATACCTTGGTTCTCAAAAACCGAGGGAAATACTTACGCTACTTTACTGCATCATCCTCTCCTCTTCGAGGAAATCCAACGCAGTGCTCAAGAGGTAGCAAGAAGAATTTCTGGCGCCGTTGCCGGGGAGTTTGCGCAAAAGTCAACTATACCAAGTACCCATCACAATCCCTATCTCTCGCATTACATTATTTGCCTCTCGTTTTCCTCTCCCCCACTTCACCCTTGCCGTTTTATTTGCCCTCTCTTTCCCAATCTCCTCCTCTCTTTCCCTTTCGCCTTTTTCGCGTTTTCTTTTTTGTTTGCTTGTGTGTTGGATTACTTTTTTCCATGGCACAAGATAATACCAAATTGTGTGACTTCTCGAATACCAATAACAATGATTTCCTTAGTACTCCGATTGCTCCTCTTAATAATGATGAGTCTTGTGAAATCAATACCGCTTTGCTGAATCTTGTTATGAAAGATCAATTCGCCGGCCTTCCTAGTGAAGATGCCACTACTCTTCTAAACAATTTTGTTGATTTGTGTGATATGCAAAAGAAGAAAGACACGGATAATAATATTGTCAAATTTAAGTTATTTCCGTTTTCACTTAGAGATCGTGCTAAAGTTAGGTTTTCGTCTTTGCCTAAAAATAGTATTGATTCTTGGAACAAGTGCAAAGATGCTTTTATCTCTAAGTATTTTCCTCCCGCTAAGATCATCACTCTTAGAAATGATATTATGAATTTTAAACAACTTGATCATGAGCATGTTGCCCAATCTTGGGAAAGAATGAAATTGAGCTTCGCAATTGCCCTACTCATGGTTTGAATTTATGGATGATCATGCAAAATTTTTATGCCGGATTGAATTTTGCTTCTAGAAATCTTTTAGATTCGGCCGCGGGAGGCACGTTTATGGAAATTACATTAGGATATGCTACAAAATTGCTTGATAATATTATGGCTAATTATTCTCAATGGCACACCGAAAGATCTTCTAGCAAAAAACTGCATGCTATAGAAGAAATCAATGTTTTGAGTGAAAAGATTGATGAACTTATGAAGATGTTTGCTACTAAAAATACTTCTCTTGATCCCAATGATATGCCTTTATCTAGTTTCATTGAGAATAATAATGAATCTATGGATGTGAATTTTGTTGGTAGGAATAGTTTTGGAAATAACGCGTATAGAGGGAATTTTAATCCTAGGCCTTATCCTAGTAATCCTTCTAAGAATTATGGAAATTCCTACAACAACTCTTATGGAAATTTTAATAAGATGTCCTGTGAATTTGAGAGTAGTGTTAAAGAGTTTAGGAATTCACAAAAGAATTTTAATGCTTTGCTTGAAGAAAAAATGCTTAAAGTTGATGATTTGGCTAGGAACGTTGATCGAATTTCTCTTTAAATTGATTATTTAAAGCTTAGATCTATTCCTCCTAAGCATGATATCAATGAGTCCCTCAAAGCCATGAGAATTTCCATTGATGAGTGCAAAGAAAGAACCGCTAGGATGCGTGCTTCCAAAGATGCCTTTATTAAAGCGTGTTCTTTAAATTCCTATGAAAATCAAGATGAAGATCTAAAAGTTATTGATGTGTCCCCTATTAAATCTCTGTTTTGCAATATGAATCTTGATGAAACTGAATATGATCTTCCTTTACCTAGAAGGCGTTCTAAGAATTCGGAGTTTCTAGATCTTGATGATGAAATTAATGAAAGTGGGATTGAAAGAAATAAAAATTTAGATGTTGCTAAACCCACTATTTTGGATCTCAAGGAATTTAATTATGAAAATTGCTCTTTGATTGGTTGTATTTCCTTGTTGCAATCTTATGAAGAAAAACTTGAGTTGAAAGTTTCTATCCCTAGAAAACTCTATGATGAGTGGGAACCTACTACTAAAATTAAAATTAAAGATTATGAGTTTCATGCTTTATGTGATTTGGGTGCTAGTGTCTCCACTATTCCCAAAACATTGTGTGATTTGCTAGATTTCCGTGATTTTGAAGATTGCTCTCTAATCTTGCATCTTGCGGATTCCGCTATTAAAAATCCTATGGGAAGAATTAATGATGTTATTATTGTTGCAAATAGGAATTATGTGCCCGTATATTTTATCGTTCTTGATATAGATTGCAATCCTTCATGTCCTATTATTCTTGGTAGACCTTTCCTTAGAACGATTGGTGCAATTATTGATATGAAGGAAGGGAATATTAGATTCCAATTTCCCTTGAGAAAGGGTATGGAACACTTACCTAGAAAGAAAATAAAATTACCATATGAATCTATAATGAGAGCCACTTATGGATTGCCTACCAAAGATGGCAAAACCTAGATCTATCCTTGCTTTTATGCCTAGCTAGGGGCGTTAAACGATAGCGCTTGTTGGGAGGCAACCCAATTTTATTTTTTATTCTTTGTTTTTGTTCCTGTTTAGTGTTAAATTTTGTTTCTACTTTCTGTTTAGATGTGTTTTTATCTTTTAATTAGTGTTTGTTCCAAGTAGAACCTATAGGATAAACTATGATGATAGTTGATTTGATTCTGCTGAAAAACAGAAACTTTGCGCTCACGAGAATTTTTTTAATAAATCACAGAAACGTGATTTTGCATTGATTCTTTTTGCTGCTGATCAATAAACAAATTTTCCAGTACGTCCTATTTGGTAGAATTTTTAGAGTTCCAGAAGTTTGCGTTAGTTACAGATTTCTACAGACTGTTCTGTTTTTGACAGATTCTGTTTTTCGTGTGTTGTTTGCTTATTTCAATGCATCTATGGCTAATAAATTAGTTTATAAACCATAAGGAAGTTGGAATACAGTAGGTTTAACACCAATATAAATAAAGAATGAGTTCATTACTGTACCTTAAAGTTGTCTTTTGTTTTCTTTCACTAACGGAGCTCACGAGATTTCTATTGAGTTTTGTGTTGTGAAGTTTTCAAGTTTTGGGTGAATTCTTTTGATGGATTATGGAACAAAGAGTGGCAAGAGCCTAATCTTGGGGATTCCCATGGCACCCCCAAGATAATCCAAGGACACCAAAAATTCAAAGCTTGGGGATGCCCCGGAAGGCATCCCCTCTTTCGTCTACTTCCATCGGTAATTTACTTGGAGCTATATTTTTATTCACCATATGTTATGTGTTTTGCTTGGAGCATCTTGTATTATTTGCGTCTTTTCTTGTTAGTTTACCACAATCATCCTTGCTATACACACCTTTTGAGAGAGCCATACATGATTTGGAATTTGCTACAATGCTCATAGCGCTTCACTTATATCTTTTGAGCTTGATAGTTATGCTCATAGCGTTTCACTTATATCTTTTGAGCTTGATAGTTTTGCTCATAGTGCTTCACTTATATCTTTCGAGCGTGATAATTTTTGCTCCAGTGCTTCACTTAGATCTTTTAGAGCACGGTGGTGGATTTGTTTTAAAGAAACTATTGATCTCTCATGCTTCACTCAGATTATTTTGAGAGTTGTTAATAGCATGGTAATTTGCTTAAAGATAGTATACTTGGTATTCAAGATATGTGAAACTTTCTTTTGAGTGCGTTGAATACTAAGATAATTTTGATGCTTGATAATTGTTTTGAGATATGGAGGTGATAATATCAAAGCAATGCTAGTTGGGGTGATTATGAATTTAAAGAATGCTTGTGTTGAAGTTTGTGATTCCCGTAGCATGCACGTATGGTGAACCTCTTTGTGATGAAGTCAGAGCACAATTTTATTTATTGACTGTCTTCCTTATGAGTGGCAGTCGGGGATGAGCGATGGTCTTTTCCTACCAATCTATCCCCCTAGGAGTATGCGTTTAGTGCTTTGGTTTTTTGATGACTTCTAAATTTTTGCAACAAGTGCATGAGTTCTTTTGACTAATGTTGAGTCCATGGATTATACGCACTCTCACCCTTCCGCCATTGCTAGCCTCTCTAATACCGCGCACTTTTCATCGGTATCATACACCCACCATATACCTTCCTCAAAACAGCCACCATACCTACCTATCATGGCATTTCCATAGCCATTCCGAGATATATTGCCATGCAACTTTCCACCGCTCCGTTCATATGACACACATTACTTTTGTCATATTGCTTTTTGCATGAACATGTAGTTGACACTGTATTTGTGGCAATGCCACCTTCATAATTTTCATACATGTCACTCTTGATTCATTGCATATCCCGGTACACCGCCGGAGGCATTCATATAGAGTCATATTTTGTTCTAAGTATCGAGTTGTAATTGTTGAGTTGTAAGAAAAAATAAAAGTGTGATGATCATCATTATTGGAGCATTGTCCCAGCGAGGAAAGGATGATGGAGACTATAATTCCCCCATAAGTCAGGATGAGACTCCGGACTTTATGAAAAATAAAAGAGACCAAAGAAGCCCAAATAAAAAGGAGAGGCCAAAGAAGCCCACCAAAATAAAAAATATATAAAGAAAAAATGAGAGAAAAAGAGAGAAGGGACAATGCTACTATCCTTTTACCACACTTGTGCTTCAAAGTAGCACCATGATCTTCATGATAGAGAGTCTCATATGTTGTCACTTTCATATACTAGTGTGAATTTTTCATTATAGAACTTGGCTTGTATATTCCAATGATGGGCTTCCTCAAAAAGTGCCCTAGGTCTTCGTGAGCAAGCAAGTTGGATGCACACCCACTTAGTTTCTTTTGTTGAGATTTCATATACTTATAGCTCTAGTGCATCCGTTGCATGGCAATCCCTACTCACTTACAATGATATATATCAATGGGCATCTCCATAGCCCGTTGATACGCCTAGTTGATGTCAGACTATCTTCTCCTTTTTTGTCTTCTCCACAACCACCATTCTATTCCACCTATAGTGCTATGTCCATGGCTCACGCTCATGTATTACGTGAAAGTTGAAAAAGTTTGAGATTACTAAAGTATGAAACAATTGCTTGGCTCATCATCGGGGTTGTGCATGATTAAATACTTTGTGTGATGAAGATAGAGCATAGCCAGACTATATGATTTTGTAGGAATAACTTTCTCTTGGCCAAGTTATTTTGAGAAGACATGATACTTTGATTTGTATGCTTGAAGTATTATTACTTTTATGTCAATATGAAATTTTGTCTTGAATCTTTCGAATCTGAATATTCATACCACAATTAAGAAGGTTTACATTGAAATTATGCCAAAGTATCACTCCGCGTCAAAAATTCTTTTTTATCATTTACCTATTCGAGGACGAGCAGGAATTAAGCTTGGGGATGCTTGATACGTCTCCAACGTATCTATAATTTTTGATTGCTCCATGCTACTTTATGTACTGTTTTGGACTATATTTGGCTTTATTTACCACTTTTATATTATTTTTGGGACTAACCTATTAACCGGAGGCCCAGCCCAGAATTGCTGTTTTTTTGCCTATTTCAGTGTTTCGAAGAAACGGAATATCAAACGGAGTCCAAATGGAATGAAACCTTCGGGAACGTGATTTTCTCACTGAACGTGATCTAGGAGACTTGGACCCTACTCCAAGAAGTGCCAGAGGCGGTCACGAGGGTGGAGGGCGCCCCCCTGGGCGCGCCCCCTACCTCATGGGCCCCCTGTTGCTCCACCGATGTACTCCTTCCTCCTATATATACCTACGTACCCCCGTCAGATCAAATACGGAGCCAAAAACCTAATTCCATCGCCGCAACTTTCTGTATCCGCGAGATCCCATCTTGGGGCCTGTTCCGGAGCTCTGCCGGAGGGGGCATCTACCACGGAGGGCTTCTACATCAACACCATAGCCTCTCCGATGAAGTGTGAGTAGTTTACTTCAGACCTTCGGGTCCATAGCTAGTAGCTAGATGGCTTCTTCTCTCTTTTTGGATCTCAATACAATGTTCTCCCCCTCTCTTGTGGAGATCTATTCAATGTAATCTTCTTTTTGCGGTGTGTTTGTTGAGACCGATGAATTGTGGGTTTATGATCCAGCTTATCTATGAATAATATTTGAATCTTCTCTGAATTCTTTTATGCATGATTGAGTTATCTTTGCAAGTCTCTTTGAATTATCCTTTTGGTTTGGCCAACTAGATTGGTAGTTCTTGCAATGGGAGAAGTGTTTAGCTTTGGGTTCAATCTTGCGGTGTCCTTACCCAGTGACACAAAGGGTTGCAAGGCACGTATTGTATTGTTGCCATCGAGGATAACAAGATGGTTTTTTTTATCATATTGCATGAATTTATCCCTCTACATCATGTCATCTTGCTTAAGGCGTTACTCTATTTCTAACTTAATACTCTAGATGTATGTTGGATAGCGGTCGATGAGTGGAGTAATAGTAGTAGATGCAGAATCGTTTGGATCTACTTGTCTCAGACGTGATGCCTATACACATGATCATACCTAGATAACATCATAACTATTCGCTTTTCTATCAATTGCTCAACAGTAATTTGTTCACCCACTGTAGAATACTTATGCTCTTGAGAGAAGCCACTAGTGAAACCTATGGCCCCCGGGTCTATTCTCATTGTATCAATCTCCATTACTTTATTACTTGCTTTGTTTTTACTTTGCCTTGTACTTTTTACTTTGCATCTCTATATCAAAAATACCAAAAATATTATTTATCATCTCTATCAGATCTCACCCTCGTAAGTGACCGTGAAGGGATTGACAACCCCTAATCGTGTTGGTTGCGAGTAGCTATCGTTTTGTATAGGTACGAGGGACTCGTGCGTGATCTCCTACTGGATTGATACCTTGGTTCTCAAAAACTGAGGGAAATACTTACGCTACTTTACTACATCAGCCTCTCCTCTGCGGGGAAATCCAATGCAGTGCTCAAGAGGTAGCAGGAGCCGCTGCTTGTGATGCCGCTGAACACCGCGCCACCTCCGCTGGAGTTCGAGGCGATAACCGGGGAAGCCGGCGATGAGCACACGATCATGGAGAGGGAGGGCAGCGACATGGCCATGCCTGACGTCTTCGTGCCACCGCTGCCACCAACTAGCGAACCGCGGGTCGAGCAACCAGCCGAGCCGCCAGTGCCACCGGCTGAGAACGTGGTGGTGACGGACCTGACTCCTCAGGTCCGCACACCCGTGCACCGCCATCTTGAGAAGGCGGCCTAAGCATCGCGACCGTTGGAGACCGGAGCCGCGAGTTCATCGGTCCCCGACACTGAGGCATCCAGCACCGCACCGACCGGCTGGGTGCGTGGAGGCGGGACGGGTGCCTTGAACCAGACGTCCCTCGACGTCCAGGCCAAGCTCCGGGCCAAAGCCGAAGCCCTCAGGCGCTGCAACGAGGCATTCCTGGAATCGCGAGCTCCTATCCGCGTAAGCTTCCTGCTTCTTTTTTCCTTTGATCTTCTTTCAACCTTCGTGGGGGCGCGCCAGCGCACCCACTGGGTGTAGCCCCCAAGTTTCGGGCCGGCTGCTGAGCAGGCGGTCCGGAACTTCATCTTGTGTTGGAGCTAAGCATTGATCTCATCCGGCATCCCCTTCCGCAGGACTACCATAACCTCCGCGCGGTCGCCTACAACTCCAGGGTTCAGGAGTTGGAGACGTAGACCGGCCATCTATCTGAGAGCCGGAGTGAGCTTTTGTTCCTTTATTCTGCGGGGGCGCGCCAGCGCACCTGCGGGGTGTAGTCCCCGAGGTTTGGGCCGACTGCTGAGCAGTCAGGCCGAATCTACCCGGTTAGCTACACCTGTTTTGTTACTTAATTGATGTTCTTCCTTCTCTTTCTTTCTTCAGGGGCCAACGCCGCCTTGTAGCAGCAGCTGGGCGAAGCCAACACCGCCCTGCGTGGCAAGGAGGCGGAGTGCAACAAGCTGGCCGAAGAGCGGGACCGGCTGGTCACTCAGCTTGCTGAACAGGCTGATGCCCTCAAGGCGGCCCAGTCGAAGGTGAAGACGAAGGAGGACGACCTCCTCGTCGAGTTTGAGGTCGAGCGCTCCGCCTGGGCAAACAAGGAAGCTTAGATGACGGCTTGCTTCAGCAGTATCGAAGACTTGGTCGATGGTAAGCCTTATTCTCTTGGTTTCTTGTTAAAACTGTTGGCCTTTATCCAGGCCGATCCCTTGCTTATAACCTTGGCCTTTCTCTTCTTTTGTCCAAACAGACTTCTTCCTGGGCCACTCTATCGCCGCGATCCAGATGATTGAGGCTCAGCACGAAGAGCGGAGGGCGGAGGGCGTGCAGATCGCTGCTGACGCCCCCCGGACTCTCAACGAGCCGATCCTCAGCATCCAAGCCTGCCTTCAGCCTGCTCATCAAATGTTGCGCCGGCTTCAGCGTATCGGTGCCCAGGCGGTCTCCGCCCTCTGGCCAGGCTTGCCGGCTCTGCACACCCCAAGTCGGACTGCCGACTGGCTGGAGGTGGCGGCCGGCCACCTGGAAGCCTGGAAAGGCTCAGCAGCCTAGGCAGGAGCGCGCCGGGCCTTGGAGTTTGTCAAGGCATGGTACCCTGGGCTAGATCTAGCCCAATTGACCATGTTCCGGCTGGAGGCATAGGAGGAGCTGGCGGTGGTGGAAGCTGAACTCATCAATAGGGCGGCGGCGACCGCCGACGTCACCGATACCAGCGTCTTCATGCCGGAGGTGGTCAAGGAGGGCGCCGAGGCGCCGCAGGAGTGGCTTGGGCTAAACCCGGAGGACAACGAGGATTCCGCTGAGGTCATCGACTCCAGCGATGAAGGAGAAGAAGGGGAGGAGGAGGAGGAGGAGGAGGAGGAGAGCGACGTCGACCTGCTGGAGGTCGGGGTGGACAGTCAGCCCCAGCCTGACCGGGCCTCCAGCAACGAGCCACGCGCCAAGGCGCCGACTTGTATTGGAGACGGCCAGGAGGAGATCGACCAGCTGCCCGTTCCTCCGACGGACGCCACCGGCTCCGTCATCAAGCCCTCCGCCGTCCCGACTGCCGCTGCCGACTCTTCCGCCCAGGCGAAGCCGCCTGCCGCGTCAGGCGGCACAGCCGACTCCAGCATTCAGCCGGAGCCTTCTGTTGCGCCAACCGACAGCGCCCAGCCGGAACCTTCTGCTGCACCCACCGGCGTCGCCCAGCCGGAGCCTTCTGCTGCCCCTTGGGATTTTCTCTTTTCCCTTGTTTTACTAGAGTCTTGGACAACTTGGTTAAATTCAGTTCCACCCGCGGGATGTATGCCGGAACTTTGTTTGAATGCCGACCGTTAGGCCTTTATCCTTGTAAATATTCTATCACTGCTTATGCTTGCTGTGTCGACCTCTACCTTTTATTTTCTTTTGCTCCTTGGTTTTTTTCCTTTGCCGCCCTCCCTTGGCTATCCTCTTGCCAGCCAAGCAGCCGCTCTGCGGACTGTGGCTGGGTTGACTACTTAGCTATTTTGTGGGAGGGCTAGTACTTAGCCATTTGGAGCGTTGGAAATAAAAACAGAGGCCGGCTGACCGGCTGCTCGGCAGCCGGACGACTAGGTGCGATGCCGGCCTCTAATATATGTGTTTCTTCCTTAGTTGTTTTTCATGCGGGGCACCGTTTGGCAACCTTTGCCCGCCATCCAGTCGCTCTGCGAGCTGTGGCTTCTGACAAAGGAAGTTTTTGGTGCCAACGCACTACTTGTCCGGCTACAGGAGGCGGCATATAGTAGAAGGCGGCGAGCCTCCGGGCCAACTGGTCGAACCCGGTGTCAGGCGGAGAAAATAAAACTACACATTCTCATAGGCATAACACTTATCATATGGATAACAAAGGGTAGTCGCCGAGCTCTTCTCGGGGGACCCAGAATCTTTGTACATAGTACAAAAGGTAGCATGATACATGCTGCTTTCAACTTTAAAACCTTCGGAGGAGGTTTGCATTCCATGGCCTCTCCGTTTCTTTGCCTGAATCATCTCTCTTGTGTGCTCTGGGCTTCTATGCATCGATCATATAGTAGGAATCATTGCCCAACACCTTACTGATGATGAAAGGGCCTTCCCAAGGTGCTGAGAGCTTGTGTTGTCCGGCTGTTCGCTGGATCAGCCGAAGCACAAGGTCTCCCTCCAGGAAGGATCTTGGCTTCACTTTGTGGTTGTAGTATCGGCGCAGACTCTGCTGGTAGATGGCCGACCGGCTAAGTGCCAATAGCCGGCCTTCCTCCAGCAAGTCAACACCGTCTTCTCGCGCCTCCTTGGTGTCCGCCTTGGTGTACATGGTCACTCTTGGGGAGTCGAACTCGATGTCTGTCGGGATGACGGCTTCAGCACCGTAGACGAGGAAGAAGGGCGTGAAGCCGGTTGACTTGTTCAGTGTTGTGCGCAAGCTCTAGAGGACGGCCGGCAGCTCGTCGAGCCAGCAGCTGGCCGAACGCTGCTACCTCTTGAGCACTGCGTTGGATTTCCCCGAAGAGGAGAGGATGATGCAGTAAAGTAGCGTAAGTATTTCCCTTAGTTTTTGAGAACCAAGGTATCAATCCAGTAGGAGATCACGCACGAGTCCCTCGTACCTACACAAAAACGATAGCTACTCGCAACCAACGCGATTAGGGGTTGTCAATCCCTTCACGGTCACTTACGAGGGTGAGATCTGATAGAGATGATAAATAATATTTTTGGTATTTTTGATATAGAGATGCAAAGTAAAAGTTAAAAGGCAAAGTAAAAGCAAAGCAAGTAATAAAGTAATGGAGATTGATACGATGAGAATAGACTCGGGGGCCATAGGTTTCACTAGTGGCTCCTCTCAAGAGCATAAGTATTCTACGGTGGGTGAACAAATTACTGTTGAGCAATTGATAGAAAAGCGAATAATTATGATGTTATCTAGGTATGATCATGTGTATAGGTATCAGGTCCGAGACAAGTAGATCAAAACGATTCTGCATCTACTACTATTACTCCACTCATCGACCGCTATCCAACATGCATCTAGAGTATTAAGTTGAAAACAGAGTAACACCTTAAGCAAGATGACATGATGTAGAGGGATAAATTCATGCAATATGATAAAAAACCCATCTTGTTATCCTCGATGGCAACAATACAATACATGCCTTGCAACCCTTTCTGTCACTGGGTAAGGACACCGCAAGATTGAACCCAAAGCTAAACACTTCTCCCATTGCAAGAACTACCAATCTAGTTGGCCAAACCAAAAGGATAATTCAAAGAGACTTGCAAAGATAACTCAATCATACATAAAAGAATTCAGAGAAGATTCAAATATTATTCATAGATAAGCTAGATCATAAACCCACAATTCATCGGTCTCAGCAAACACATCGCAACAAGAAGATTACATCAAATAGATCTCCACAAGAGAGGGGGAGAACATTGTATTGAGATCCAAAAAGAGAGAAGAAGCCATCTAGCTACTAGCTATGGACCCGAAGGTCTGAAGTAAACTACTCACACTTCATCGAAGAGGCTATGGTGTTACTGTAGAAGCCCTCCATGGTAGATGCCCCCTCCGGTGGAGCTCTGGAACAGGCCCCAAGATGGGATCTCGCAGATACAGAAAGTTGCGGTAGTGGAATTAGGTTTTTGGCTCCGTATTTGATCTGACGGTGGTACATAGGTATATATAGGAGGAAGGAGTACGTCGGTGGAGCAATAGGGGGCCCACGAGGTAGGGGGCGCGCCCAGGGGGGGCGCCCTCCACCCTCGTGACCGCCTCTGGCACTTCTTGGAGTAGGGTCCAAGTCTCCTGGATTACGTTTGGTGAGAAAATCACGTTCCCAAAGGTTTCATTCCGTTTGGACTCCGTTTGATATTCCGTTTCTTCGAAACACTGAAATAGGCAAAAAAAACAACAATTCTGGGCTGGGCCTCCGGTTAATAGGTTAGTCCCAAAAATAATATAAAAGTGGTAAATAAAGCACAATATAGTCCAAAACAGTAGATAAAGTAGCATGGAGCAATCAAAAATTATAGATAAGTTGGAGACGTATCAAGCATCTCCAAGCTTAATTCCTGCTCGTCCTCGAGTAGGTAAATGATAAAAAGGAATTTTTGATGCGGAGTGATACTTTGGCATAATTTCAATGTAAATCTTCTTAATTGTGGTATGAATATTCAGATTTGAAAGATTCAAGACAAAAGTTCATATTGACATAAAGGTAATAATACTTCAAGCATACAAATCAAAGTAATCATGTCTTCTCAAAATAACTTGGCCAAAATAAAGTTATCCCTACAAAATCATATAGTCTGGCTATGCTCTATCTTCATCACACAAAGTATTTAATCATGCACAACCCCGATGACGAGCCAAGCAATTGTTTCATACTTTAGTAATCTCAAACTTTTTCAACTTTCACGCAATACATGAGCATGAGCCATGGACATAGCACTATAGGTGCAATAGAATGGTGGTTGTGGAGAAGACAAAAAAGGAGAAGATAGTCTCACATCAACTAGGCGTATCAATGGGCTATGGAGATGCCGATTAATAGATATGAATGTGAGTGAGTAGGGATTGCCATGCAACGGATGCACTAGAGCTATAAGTATATGAAATCTCAACAAAAGAAACTAAGTGGGTGTGCATCCAACTTGCTTGCTCACGAAGACCTAGGGAACTTTTTGAGGAAGCCCATCATTGGAATATACAAGCCAAGTTCTATAATGAAAAATTCCCACTAGTATATGAAAGTGACAACATATGAGACTCTCTATCATGAAGATCATGGTGCTACTTTGAAGCACAAGTGTGGTAAAAGGATAGTAGCATTGTCCCTTCTCTCTTTTTCTCTCATTGTTTATTTATTTTGGTGGGCTTCTTTGGCCTCTTTTTTTTATTTGGGCTTCTTTGGCCTCTTTTATTTTTCATAAAGTCCGGAGTCTCATCCCGACTTATGGGGGAATCAAAGTCTCCATCATCCTTTCCTCACTGGGACAATGCTCTAATAATGATGATCATCACACTTTTATTTTCTCTTACAAGTCAACAATTACAACTCGATACTTAGAACAAAATATGACTCTATATGAATGCCTCCGGTGGTATACCGGGATATGCAATGAATCAAGAGCAACATGTATGAAAATTATGAAGGTGGCCTTGCCACAAATAAAATGTCAACTATAGGTTCATGCAAAAAGCAATATGACAAAAGTAATGTGTGTCATATGAACGGAACGGTGGAAAGTTGCATGGCAATATATCTCAGAATGGCTATGGAAATGCCATGATAGGTAGGTATGGTGGCTGTTTTGAGGAAGGTATATGGTGGGTGTATGATACCGGCGAAAAGTGCGCGGTATTAGAGAGGCTAGCAATGGCGGAAGGGTGAGAGTGCGTATAATCCATGGACTCAACATTAGTCAAAAGAACTCATGCACTTGTTGCAAAAATTTAGAAGTCATCAAAAACCAAAGCACTAAACGCATACTCCTAGGGGGATAGATTGGTAAGAAAAGACCATCGCTCGTCCCCGACTGCCACTCATAAGGAAGACAATCAATAAATAAAATTGTGCTCCGACTTCATCACAAAGCGGCTCACCATACGTGCATGCTACGGGAATCACAAACTTTAACACAAGCATTCTTTAAATTCATAATCACCCCAACTAGCATTGCTTTGATATTATCCATATCTCGAAACAATTATCTAGCATCAAACTTATCTTAGTATTCAACGCACTCAAAAGAAAGTTTCACATATCTTGAATACCAAGTATATTATCTTTAAGCAAATTACCATGCTACTAACAACTCTAAAAATAATCTAAGTGAAGCATGAGAGATAAATAGTTTCTTTAAAACAAATCCACCACCGTGCTCTAAAAGATCTAAGTGAAGCACTAGAGCAAAAATTATCACGCTCAAACGATATAAGTGAAGCGCTATGAGCATAACTATCAAGCTCAAAAGATATAAGTGAAGCGCTATGAGCATTCTAGAAAATTCCAAATAATGTATGGCTCTCTAAAAAGGTGTATACATCAAGGATGATTGTGGTAAACTAACAAGCAAGGACGCAAATAATACAAGATGCTCCAAGCAAAACACATAACATGTGGTGAATAAAAATATAGCTCCAAGTAAATTACCGATGGAGGTAGACGAAAGAGGGGATGCCTTCCAGGGCATCCCCAAGCTTTGACTTTTTGGTGTCCTTGGATTATCTTGGGGGTTCCATGGCATCCCCAAGCTTAGGTTGTTGCCACTCTTTGTTTCATAATCCATCAAAAGAATTCACCCAAAACTTGAAAACTTCACAACACAAAACTCAATAGAAATCTCGTGAGCTCCATTAGTGAAAGAAAACAAAAGACTACTTTAAGGTACTATAATGAACTCATTCTTTATTTATATTGGTGTTAAACCTACTGTATTCCAACTTCCTTATGGTTTATAAACTAATTTATTAGCCATAGATGCATTGAAATAAGCAAACAACACACGAAAAACAGAATCTGTCAAAAACAGAACAGTCTGTAGCAATCTGTAACTAACCATACTTCTGGAACTCTAATTTTTTTACCAGAATAGGAAGTACTGGAAAATTTGTTTATTGATCAGCATCAAAAAGAATCAATGCAAAAGCACGTTTCTGTGATTTATTGAATTTTTTCTCGTGAGCGCAAAGTTTCTGTTTTTCAGCAGAATCAAATCAACTATCATCATAGCTTATCCTATAGGTTCTACTTGGCACAAACACTAATTAAAAGATAAAAACACATCTAAACAGAAAGTAGAAACAAAATTTAACACTAAACAGGAACAAAAACAAATAAAAAAAATTGGGTTGCCTCCAAACAAGCGCTATCGTTTAACGCCCCTAGCTAGGCATAAAAGCAAGGATAGATCTAGGTTTTGCCATCTTTGGTAGGCAATCCATAAGTGGCTCTCATTATAGATTCATATGGTAATTTTATTTTCTTTCTAGGGAAGCGTTCCATACCCTTTCTCAAGGGAAATTGGAATCTAATATTCCCTTCCTTCATATCAATAATCGCACCAATCGTTCTAAAGAAAGGTCTACCAAGAATAATAGGACATGAAGGATTGCAATCTATATCAAGAACGATAAAATCTACGGGCACATAATTCCTATTTGCAACAATAATAACATCATTAATTCTTCCCATAGGCTTTTTAATAGTGGAATCCGCAAGATGCAAGTTTAGAGAGCAATCTTCAAAATCACGGAAATCTAGCAAATCACACAAAGTTTTGGGAATAGTGGAGACACTAGCATCAAAATCACTTAAAGCATGAAACTCATAATCTTTAATTTTAATTTTAGTAGTAGGTTCCCACTCATCATAGAGTTTTCTAGGGATAGAAACTTTCAACTCAAGTTTTTCTTCATAAGATTGCATCAAAGCATCAACAATGTGTTCGGTAAAGGCCTTATTTTGACTATAAGCATGAGGAGAATCTAGCATGGATTTCAACAAGGAAATACACCCAATCAAAGAGCAATTTTCATAATTAAATTCCTTGAGATCCAAAATAGTGGGTTTAGCAACATCTAAATTTTTATTTCTTTCAATCCCACTTTCATCAATTTCATCATCAAGATCTAGAAACTCCGAATTCTTAGAACGCCTTCTAGGTAAAGGAAGATCATATTGCAAAACAAAGATTTAATAGGGGACACATCAATAACTTTTAGATCTTCATCTTGATTTTCATAGGAATTGGAAGAACACGCTTTAATAAAGGCATCTTTGGAAGCACGCATCCTAGCAGTTCTTTCTTTGCACTCATCAATGGAAATTCTCATGGCTTTGAGGGACTCATTAATATCATGCTTAGGAGGAATAGATCTAAGCTTTAAAGAATCAATTTGAAGAGAAATTCTATCAACGTTCCTAGCCAAATCATCAACTTTAAGCAATTTTTCTTCAAGCAAAGCATTAAAATTCTTTTGTGAATTCATAAACTCTTTAACAGTACTCTCAAATTCAGAGGGAATCTTATTAAAATTTCCATAAGAGTTGTTGTAGGAATTTCCATAATTTTTAGAAGGATTACTAGGATAAGGCCTAGGATTAAAATTCGCTCTATACGCGTTATTTCCAAAACTATTCCTACCAACAAAATTCACATCCATAGATTCATTATTATTCTCAATGAAAGTAGATAAAGGCATATCATTGGGATCAAGAGAAGTATTTTTAGTAGCAAACATCTTCATAAGTTCATCAATCTTTTCACTCAAAACATTGATTTCTTCTATAGCATGCACTTTTTTGCTAGAAGATCTTTTGGTGTGCCATTGAGAATAATTAGCCATAATATTATCAAGCAATTTTGTAGCATCTCCTAATGTAATTTCCATAGCATGCCTCCCGCGGCCGAATCTAAAAGATTTCTAGAAGCAAAATTCAATCCGGCATAAAATTTTGTATGATCATCCATAAATTCAAACCATGAGTAGGGCAATTGCGAAGCATCAATTTCATTCTTTCCCAAGATTGGGCAACATGCTCATGATCAAGTTGTTTAAAATTCATAATATCGTTCCTAGGAGTGATGATCTTAGCGGGAGGAAAATACTTAGAGATAAAAGCATCTTTGCACTTGTTCCAAGAATCAATACTATTTTTAGGCAAAGACGAAAACCAAACTTTAGCACGATCTCTAAGTGAAAACAGAAATAACTTCAATTTGGAAATATTATTATCTGTATCTTTCTTCTTTTGCATATCACACAAATCAACAAAATTGTTTAGATGAGTAGCGGAATCTTCACTAGGAAGGCCGGCGAATTGATCTTTCATAACAAGATTCAGCCAAGCGGTATTGATTTCACAAGACTCGTCATTATTAAGAGGAGCAATCGGAGTACTAAGGAAATAATTATTATTGGTATTTGAGAAGTCACACAATTTGGTATTATCTTGTGCCATGGCAACAAGTAATCCAACACACAAGCAAACAAAAAAGCAAACAAGAAAAAGGCGAAAGGGAAAGAGAGCGCGAATAAAACGGCAAGGGTGAAGTGGGGGAGAGGAAAACGAGAGGCAAATAATGTAATGCGAGAGATAGGGATTGTGATGGGTACTTGGTATAGTTGGCTTTTGCGCAAACTCCCGGCAACGGCGCCAGAAATTCTTCTTGCTACCTCTTGACCACTGCGTTGGATTTCCCCGAAGAGGAGAGGATGATGCAGTAAAGTAGGGTAAGTATTTCGCTCAGTTTTTGAGAACCAAGGTATCAATCCAGTAGAAGATCACGCACGAGTCCCTCGTACCTACACAAAACGATAGCTACTCGCAACCAACGCGATTAGGGGTTGTCAATTCCTTCACGGTCACTTACGAGGGTGAGATCTGATAGAGATGATAAATAATATTTTTGGTATTTTTGATATAGAGATGTAAAGTAAAAAGTAAAAGGCAAAGTAAAAACAAAGCAAGTAATAAAGTAATGGAGATTGATATGATGAGAATAGACCCGGGGGCCATAGATTTCACTAGTGGCTTCTCTCAAGAGCATAAGTATTCTACGGTGGGTGAACAAATTACTGTTGAGCAATTGATAGAAAAGCGAATAATTATGATGTTATCTAGGTATGATCATGTGTATACACATCACGTCCGAGACAAGTAGATCGAAACGATTCTGCATCTACTACTATTACTCCACTCATCGACCGCTATCCAGCATGCATCTAGAGTATTAAGTTAAAAACAGAGTAACGCATTAAGCAAGATGACATGATGTAGAGGGATAATTTCATGCAATATGATAAAAAACCCATCTTGTTATCCTCGATGGCAACAATACAATACGTGCCTTGCAACCCTTTCTGTCACTGGGTAAGGACACCGCAAGATTGAACCCAAAGCTAAACACTTCTCCCATTGCAAGAACTACTAATCTAGTTGGCCAAACCAAAAGGATAATTTGAAGAGACTTGCAAAGATAACTCAATCATACATAAAAGAATTCAGAGAAGATTCAAATATTATTCATAGATAAGCTGGATCATAAACCCACAATTCGTCGGTCTCAACAAACACACCGCAAAAAGAAGATTACATCGAATAGATCTCCACAAGAGAGGGGGAGAACATTGTATTGAGATCCAAAAAGAGAGAAGAAGCCATCTAGCTACTAGCTATGGACCCAAAGGTCTGAAGTAAGCTACTCACACTTCATCGGAGAGGCTATGGTGTAGATGTAGAAGCCCTCCGTGGTAGATGCCCCCTCCGGTGGAGCTCCAAAACAGGCCCCAAGATGGGATCTTGCGGATACAGAAAGTTGCGGAGGTGGAATTAGGTTTTTGGCTCCGTATTTGATCTGACGGGGGTACGTAGGTATATATAGGAGGAAGGAGTACGTCGGTGGAGCAACAGGGGGCCCATGAGGTAGGGGGCGCCCTCCACCCTCGTGACCGCCTCTGAGACTTCTTGGAGTAGGGTCCAAGTCTCCTGGATCACGTTCGGTGAGAAAATCATGTTCTTGAAGGTTTCATTCGGTTTGGACTCCGTTTGATATTCCGTTTCTTCGAAACACTGAAATAGGCAAAAAAACAGCAATTCTGGGCTGGGCCTCCGGTTAATAGGTTAGTCCCAAAAATAATATAAAAGTGGTAAATAAAGCCCAATATAGTCCAAAATAGTAGATAAAGTAGCATGGAGCAATCGAAAATTATAGGTACGTTGGAGACGTATCAAACGCTCTAGAGGCTCGACCAGTCGGGGCTTGAGGCCGGACAAAATGAGGCCGTTTGCATGCTCCACTTGGACATTTGACTGCGGGTGGGCAACGGATGCTAAGTCCAGGTGGAATGCCCTGTGTTGCGCAGAAACGAGCCAAGGCTCCTTTGGCGAAGTTGGTGCCGTTGTCGGTGATGATGCTATGTGGTATGCCGTATCGCATGGTGATGTCGGTGATGAAAGTCACGGTAGTCGGACCATTCAGCTTCTTGATTGGTTTGGCCTCTATCCACTTGGTAAACTTGTCCACATCGACAAGCAGATGAGTCATGCCACCACGGGCCGTCTTGAATGGTCCTACCATATCCAGCCCCCAAACAGCAAAGGGCCAGGCTATGGGGATGGTGTTGAGTGCGGAAACCGGCAGATGTGGCTTAGAGCGGAACCTCTGACACCCTTGACACTTCTGAACTAGTTCTTTGGCCTCTTCTGGAGTAGTCGACCAAAAGAATCCATGACGAAAGGCCTTGACCACCAGTGACTTTGAAGCCGCATGGTGGCCGCCCTCGCCTTGGTGGATATCTCTGAGTATTGCTTGGCCTTGGTCCGGCTCCACACAACGCTGATAAACTCCGGTGACACTTCGTCGCACTAGCTCTCTGTTAACTATGGTGTAGGCTGCTGCTCGCATTTGCACTTGTCGGGCCGAGATCTCATCAGTCTGCAGCTCTTTATTCACCAGGAACTTGAGGATTGGCTGAGCCCAAGATGGCACAACAATTTCTTCGACTGCTACTACTGCAACTTGTATGAGGGTGGTCGGGCCGGGAGGCGACGGGTTGGCAGCTGCTTCCGCTTGCTGTGCTAAATAAGTCCCCGGGCCGACTGCTGAAGTCCCCGGGCCGGGCTCTGGAGTCCCCGAGCCAGGTGCGACTACAACAGTTCCTGGGCTGCCTGCTGAAATCCCCGTGCCGGCCTCTAGGACTGTCAAGTCGGATCCGACTGCTTCGGGAGGCGCCGGCATGAAGATGGAATCTGACTCAGGAGACGGCTTGAAAGACGGCTTGAGAAGGCGGCGTAGGGTGACACCGGCTGGTATTGCTTATCGGGTGGAGCCAATCCGTGCCAAGGCGTCTGCTATCTCATTGTCGTTTCTTGGCACATGAAGGAACTCGCACCCGTCAGAGTATCCGCTGAGTTGCTGCATGAGGAAGCGGTAGCTTGCCATGTTTGCATCCTTGGCCTCCCAGTCACCTGACGATTGCTGGACCACCAAGTCGGAGTCACCATAGCACAGGATCCGGCGGATGCCGAGTTCCTTGGCAAGCCGGAGCATGTGTATGAGTGCCTCATATTCAGCTACGTTGTTGGAGGCGGAGAAGTGGACTTGCAACACGTATTTGAGCTTGTCTCCTTTGGGAGAGGTGAGGACGACGCCGGCTCCCAGGCCGGTGCACATTTTTGAACCATCAAAATGCATCCGCCAATGGGTGGAGTCTGGTGCAGGCGGCAAGTACTGGGTCTCGGCCCAGTCGACGAGGAAGTCGGCCAACACTTGTGACTTAGTGGCGGTGCGAGGCTGGTAGTAGATGATGTAAGGGGCCAGATCAATAGCCCACTTGGCCACTCGGCGAGAGGCGTCTCGGCTCCCAATGATGTCGGCAAGCGGAGCCATGCAGACAACAGTTATTGGGTGCTCTCGAAAGTAAGGCTTCAGCTTCTTGGCGGCAAAGTGCATGCCGTAGCACATCTTCTGGTACTGCGGGTAGTTTTGCTTGGAGGCGGACAGTACTTCGCTTAAGCAATACACCGGTCTCTAGACCGGCAATGTCTCTCCTCATCCTTGAGGTCCACCACCATGACTATACTAACAACCCGACTGGTGGCTGCAATGTAGAGGAGCATGGGCTCCTTCTCAGTCGGAGCCGCCAAGATAGGCGAAGTTGCCAACATCTTCTTGAGTTGGAGAAATGCTTTGTCCGCCTTGTTGTTCCATTCAAAAAAGTGGTCTTCTTCATGAGTTGGTACAAGGGAAGAGCCTTCTCGCCCAGTCGGCTGATGAAACGGCTAACTGATGCCAAGCAGCCGGTGAATTTCTGCACATCCAACAGTCCGGTGGGCACTTCCATCCTCTTAATGGCCTTGATCTTCACAGGGTTGCATTCTATGTCGCGCTTTGAGACCAAGAAGCCGAGAAGCTGTCCGGTTGGTACTCCAAAGACGCACTTCTCCGGTTTGAGCTTGATCTAGAAGCGGTGTAGGTTCTCAAAGGTTTCCTTGAGGTCTTCTAGCAGCGTGTCGTGCTTCTCCGTCTTCACCACCACATCATCCACATAGACATGTGCATTTCTGCCGAGCTGCTTGAGGAGACACTTCTGCATGCAATGCTGAAAGGTGGTGCCGGCATTTCGCAAGCCGAGCGTCATGGTCAGGTAGCAGAAGGCTCCAAATGGCGTGATGAAGGCGGTCTTCAGCCTGTCGGCTGGGTTCAGCTTTATCTGATGGTAGCCTGAATATGCATCCAAGAAACTCAACAGCTCGCATCCAGCTGTGGAGTCTATCACTTGATCAATCCTTGGCAGGGCAAACGGATCTTTGGGGCAGGCCTTGTTAAGGCTGGTATAGTCAATACACATATGCCACTGCTTGTTTTTCTTCAACACTAGGACTGGATTGGCGAGCCATTCTGGAAAGAATACTTCCATGATGAATCCGGCTGCCAGAAGCCGGGCTATCTCTTCTCCAACAACTCTTCTCTTCTCTTCCGACAAGCGGCGCAAGGGCTGCCTGACCGGCTTGACGTCAGGTCGGACATGTAGTTTGTGCTCGGCGAAATCCGTCGGAACACCCGGCATGTCTTTAGGAGACCATGCAAAGATGTCCCGATTCTCACGGAGGAAATCGACGAGCTCGCTTTCCTATTTGCTGTCTAGGTTCGCACCTACAACAGCGTGCCTCTCCGGGTGCTCTGGGTCCAAGGGTATCTTCTTGGTTTCCTTTGCCGGCTTGAACGAGCCCTCCACATCCAACTCCTTGGGGGTGGGTGACATTTCCGGCTTCTTGCCTGCCATCGCCACCACCCGATCCAGGAGCCGCTTTTTGGCTGCAATCACGAGGGACTCGGCCAGCCGACTATCGTCCGCGATGCAGGCGGCCGACTTCTTGTAGTCTCCGAATACTGTTAGGATTCCCTTGGTACTCGGCATCTTCATCTTGAGGTAGGCGTAGTGGGGGACCGCCATGAACTTGGCCAGGGCAGGTCGGCCAAGCAGTGCATGATAAGGGCTCTCTAGGTCCACCACCTCAAACCAAACTGGCTCCCGGCGGAAATGATTCTTGTCTCCAAAGAGGACATCAATCTGGGTCTTGCCATGGAATACAGTCCGACTGGGGAGGAGTTGTTTCTGCTTGATTCCCAACTTCTTCATTGTGTCATGGTACATGATATTTATGCTGCTACCGCCATCTATCAAGACCCTGGAGAAACGTGTTGCCCGCCTTTCTGTTGCAAGGGTTGCATCCAGGACTAAGGCGTAGGAACCAGGGGACGACATCACTTCCGGGTGGTCGGCCCTGCTCCAACTGATGGGCTTTTCTGACCAATGCATGAACTCTGGGGTGCTTGAAGCTACTGCATGCACCTCTTGTTGTTGTTGCCATCTGTTGCGCCTATCGTCGGCCACACTGGTGAACACGGCATAGGCTCGCAGGATACTCATCTTGAATGGCACCGACTAGCCGGATCGCCAGCTGCTAGAGCAGAGGAGGCGGCGGGCCGGCAGGCGGAGGAGGTAGGAGGCCATCTCCCTTAGCAACCCTGGTGAGCCAATGACACTTCCGAGTGGTGTGGTTGGACGACTTTGCGCCACTGTGAAACTTGCAGGGAGCATTGAGGGTCTGCTCGTACGAGAAGGCGGGGAGCTAGTTTGGCTTGCCGCCCTTCTGACGCTTGGGCGCTGGCTGCCCCTCCGGCTACTGATCCTCGACTGTCGCCACCTGCCGGCCGCTGTAAGCCGGCTGGGTGGCCTTCCGCTTGTTGTTGCTTGGGGGCTGCCTCCGACTGGTCTCGCCAGCCGGAGTCCGAGGAGCCTGAGGTTCTACTTTGCCGGATGCATCGACTAAGATCTCCGCCTTCATGGAGGAGTCGGCCGTGGCGTGCTTGTCGGCGATGATCAATAGCTCGTCGAGAGTCGTAGGATCGTCGCAGAGAAGCCGGTGCTTGAGGAGGGTGCCTTCTCGGCACCCGGCGGTGAAGTACTCGATGTCCTGCACCTCGTGACGCCCTCGCAAGAGTTGCGCAACTCGGCCCAGCGCGTGAGGTAGTCGCGAGTCAATTCGCTGGGCCCTTGGACGCATAAGGAGAGCTGCGGGGCTTTGGAGGCCGCTTGTACGTGCTGGTGAAGTTGCGGATGAAGGCCTCGGTGAAATCCACCCAACTGTTGATGCTGCGGGGCTTCAGGCTGTTGAGCCACGTCTGGGCAATGCCCTGAAGCATGAGTGGGACGCACTTCACGGCAACGCGCTTGTTGCCGTTTGCTATACTAATGGCGTAGAGTAATGGACCAACCAGTTCTCCGGCTTCACGGAACCGGTGTACTTGGGCGTATCTCGCGGGAGAGTGAACCCTTTGGGGAAGGGCTCATCTCGGATTCGGGGGCCAAAACAGGAAGGGCCCAGCGCGTCTTGTTCTTCTAGCGCCAGGGGTCGGTTAAGGCGATCGATCCGATGGCGGGCGTCGTTCTCTCCGACTCCCTCTCGGCGGCCAAGGCGGTCGCCGAGTGCCGGGTGCGTGACAGGAGGCGGAGTGGGGCGCCTTGATCCATGAGGCGGAGGAGGCGGCAAGTCGCCTCGCCGCTCCATCGCATGTGGGCGGCCGTCTTCGTCTCTCTCGATGGAGAGGTGCGCCTGGCTGCGGCTAGCAGCCGGCTCATTGCCCTTTCCTCCATGGGCACCGCCAGTCGGCGTCCAGGATGTCACCCCATGATCTTGGCGAGGGGGCGGCTCGTTGTTTCATCGGGCTGGAGCTTCAGCGTGGCAGGCGGCTTCATGCTGCGCGGCGGCCGCGTCTAGGAGCTGCTGGACTCGCTCCATCATGTGGCGGCGCTCGTCGCCGTCATATTTGTCCAACTCATCCGTCACCGCCTGGGCAGCCTGAATGTTCTCTATAGGCGTGGCGTAGACGGGGCGCACATGTTAGCGACGGTCTCGCCATGCTGCCGAACCGTGCCGAGGCGGCTAGGCCCCTCAGGAGCCGGCGTGCCGCCAACAGCTCAATCCATCCTGCGCCGGTAGGCGTCCGAGAGATGGTGCATGCTGGCCAGGCGGCCAGCGTTCTCGAGAAGCTAGATGCGGCGTGCCTCCAGCACCTCAGCATCCGCGCCCTCAGGAATGGGCGCCGTTAGGTCGCGTAGAGTCGTGTCGAGGGGGTCTCGGGCATGCTCGTCCGAGTGCTCTCCGCTGGTGATGACGAGCACCTCCGTGACGGTGCTCCCACCGCTGTGCTCGCGAGGAGGCAGCTCGTCGTAGACCACCACATTGGTGGGGAACGCATCGAACAACGTCGTGTCGGAGTCGACGATCATCGGATCAGTAGAGCCAACGGACTCCAGGTCCACAGCAGGCTCGATGGTGACATGGAGCTGGTCGAGGAGGCTGACGAGGCGGCTCTCAGGGCAGCTAGTGCCCGCGTCGGAGGCTGGCTCATCAGAGAGGTCGATCTCGCCGACGAGGTCGGCGAGGCAGCTCGCCGCGCAAGCGATCTCCGCGCCGTGCAGCGTGTCGGGGCTGACACCGTCGGGCGTGCTGGGATGGCTTTGCTCGCCAGGAAGGAACAGGGTTCCCATCCAGAGCAGATCTCCGGAAGATGGTGCACCTCGCCCCAAGATGGGCGCCAAATGTCGGGGGTTGGGTGCGACATAGGCCAAAGGATGGCTTATCATGGTGGGAGCGAGTAGAACGTCACCGGTGCCTGGAAGAGGGATAAGGCATAGACACGTACGCCGACGAACTTTACCTAGGTTGGGGGCTCTCCGTGGAGATAATACCCCTACTCCTGCTCTGCGGGGTCTCCGCATGATCACTAAGGCATTAGTGATACAAAGTGCTCCTTGAGCTGTATTTAGATGTAGGAGAAGGCAAGGCTAGCTCTTCCCCTGCCCTAGGTATCTGGCAGTTCTATCTGGGTTGGAACCCTTTGCATGGGTGCCCTGGGGGGTTTATATAGGCCTACCCCCAGGGGTACAATGGTAATCCAGCCGGGTGCTGGGCCCGGCTGTCAGTGTCTCTGGCCTCCAGCTTCTCCGCCGACCGTTGGGGCCCGTGGCCTGGTGGGCCCCGCCGACTGGTTGGTGGCTGCTTACTGTAGCCGTGCCGTCGATGACGAGAGCTGGGTCATCTTCAGCGTGGCTACAGTCCCGCCGCCTGGTGGGAGATCACTGTAGCCACACCTGGTCTCATCAGCTTAATGGCATGCTTGCCTTGGGGCAATGGACAGCCGCCTGCTGGAGGTCGGCCCTTCTCGAGTCCGACTGATGGGGCTTCCGCCGTCTTCTACGGAGTCTCTGCCCGATAGGGCCTGCCGCCGGCAGGCCGTACCGACAGGCCGTCGTGGGGAACAGGACTCCGCCTGCTCGGAGCAACGTCAGGGGAGGCATGGCACATTGCCCCGTCGTGCGGAGATCTCCGCTTGTACGGAGCACTGTAGCCACGCCTGTCCCAGGCATCGGGGACGACGTGCATCACTGTAGCCATGCTCTAACTTGTACTCTTGATGGGGGCTTGGTTGTACCGAGGCCGCGAGGTGGCCGCCTGCTTGATGCCGTCCTCTCTAGAGGCCGGCGGGCTGGAGCCGGCCACTCGCAGTGCTGTTGGCTGGGGTTGGCCGCCCTCTGGTAGCCGGCCTTATAGCCAGCCGCCCCCCCAGAGGGCGGAGCTTCAGCTTGGGGCCCAACTTGGCGGAGCTGGCCCAAAGTCTTGATAAGTCCTGGGACCTGGGTGAGGCTACCCATGGCCCATTACTCCGACACAGATTATGTATGCCTCTTATTTATTTGGTTTGACTTAGGAATAAAATCATTTGTTATATGTATTTTAGATTTAGACCTATAGAAATGGTGTGTGATCTGACAGTGCAAAGATTTTTAGGGCTATCTTCTTTCTCCTGTTGGAAACTGTCTCATATTTATTCTCTGAACTTTGATGGCCATATGTGATAGATATATTTATGTGTTGTGGTAGATCTACCATATGTGGTAGATAAGAGCAGCAGTTCTTGAGATTTATACAGTTACATTCATCTTCACTTTTCTGTTGTCGTTCGTAGCATTTATCTACTATCCTGCTACTGCTTTACAGAGGAAAATTATTTGATCATTCATTTTCTTGAGATTTCCTTCATATATTGATGTAGTTTGTTTGGATTTCAGCAACGCAAAAGAATGTTCGCGGGAAGATCGAACAAGAAGAGATTGAACTCTGATTCCATCATATGTTGTTTGCTGCTTAAAATTAGTCAGTTGTGTGTTGTCTTGGTCATGGTCAATATTTATGTCCATGAGGTTTTGAGTAGGCCCAGATTGCTTTTATAACTCAGTTCAAATTTCCCTGTGCTATACGACTATTCAATTGGATTATCTTAGGACTATAAAGGTTGAGGATATGTCGTGCATCCTGTAGGTTGTAGGTGTAATTTTTGTGATGATGTCATTATGCACACCTTTTAAATGCTACACATGCGCTTCCCTATTAGATCATATATTTCCGAGAATATCTTTTAAGTATGGTTGTTGCTTCGTCTCATCTGGTGTTTAGAGTTCTTTCCTTTGATTCTTATCAATGGAATAAATTACTACTTTGTTAGGCTTTTGTGTATGAGAAGAATTATTGGTTGGCTGCACTATTTATTCTCGATGTCAGTTTCATCTATATATGTCACTCACCTAGCTATTAGCATTAGGTGTTACAGGGAGGTGGAAAGATGCGTCTGCGCCCGGCCACCTCTCCAGCACGACGTGCCAGCCAATTCTCTCTTGTCCCTCCTTCCACACTGGCTCGCCGTCTCACCCACCAGTAAGGCTCTCTCCACTTTCCCTGGTCTCTACTCTTTCCATTGTCTTAGCTTACAGGGCCTGGTTTGGTACTGGCCAGGAGGTGATGAGGATCCGCTACCATCATAGTCGTGATTGTAAAACATAATCCATCCAAAGCTGACTGAGATAGACCAGCAATCATTACCATCAACGATGCCTTTTCAGGTTATCCCTTGTACTAAAATGCAGGTTACACTCACTATTGGTTAAGTGTCCAAATAGTTTCATGTCGGATTTAGTAGTATAATTAGGTGACAGAAGTAATTAGACAAAGGCCGGTTAGATCCATATACACATATGGATTGACAACGACAACTACATTTCTTAATCATAGATCTACGTCTACTTCTCAAAACCAGAGAGTAGGTCGTGCCATATCATGTGTGTAACTTGGTTGTGTCCTTCCTTTGACTAGGCACCTTCGTAACCACTTGAGTAGTAGTGTAGCACCATGTCTCAGGCTAGAACATAGGGCTATTGTTCTTACTCATTTGCCCCCTAATTTATATGGTTTTGCTATGACCAATCCTTTTTGGCAAAATATTGCATCACTCTATACCATAGAAGAACCATCTAAACCAGTTATCCTCGACTACTGGTACAATTTGCTTTTGGTGTATGATCCTATGTTTGCACAGAGGGCTGTTGTTCTTATTCGTTTGCTTTATACGGTTATTCTATGGCATAGCAGATTGGTTCTGCTATAAACAAATCCCTAATTTATATGGTTCTTCTATGCTATCTTTTGAACTAGGCCTAGGCATTTGTCTGGAAAGCTAGAAAGGAAGCACTAAGGCCCATCTCAGTTATGATAGCAAACAAGGTTTTGTAAATATATATTTTTTTATGTACTCGACTATACCACTTACATTCGAGAAAAGATTGGTTTTATTTCTGAACTGAACAATAACCAATCCAATGCTTATAAATTTTTTGTTCATTGTGTTTCTGAAGCAATATTATAACCATCATTAATGTTGAAGATGCATACATGTTTTGGGAAGATGCGTTTGATTTTTGACCTTTGTTCTATGCTCATCTTCTCTCAGGTGGCTTGAAATAAATGGTGCACATCTGTTTGAGGGGTAATGTTGACGCGTACGAGGGTTTTCAGTAATACGGCCATCAAGCCAGATGTTGTGGTGACAGTCATGAGGCTACTATACATTTACTATGAAGACTGGTCTATGACGGTCCTTTTACTCGCTCTTCATTGAAAATTATGAATTATTGTTGCATCTACTAGGGAGACATGCACCTCTCCCTTCCTAAAGAAGAGAGTGCATGTTCTAATGCTGTCAACCTGTAGGTGTGTGCATTTGTGTATTTATTCAATGAAAAGCACCAAACATTCGTCTTTATGTTTGATAATTGGGTGTCTAAATTGGCAGATTAAATACTTCGGTCCGCGACAACTAAGCTTTCTATGGTTGGTGTACCTACATTGCGCTTGAAACCATTTCATGTATATTGGGTTTATTCAGTTGTAATACTGTGTTTATGAAACTATCTTATTGAAATTATTGCTTCCCAAGAGAAGCATGTATGCCACACATTCTTTTGCATCATTGCTTATGTGTTCTTATTTGTTATGTGTCTATTCATTCGATTTTTAACAAATTATGTTAACCTTAAATTGGACCATCTTTTTCATGCATCGTATTCTTCGTTTAAGGAACTTTTTAATCAAGCTGATCGGAATGATATCATTTAGCCATACAAAGCATAAAGAGATTACGTGGCAAGTTGCCTTATGTATGATTCATGTAATGTATATGATACTTATACAGTTTTACCCTAAAATCATTGTGCATTACGGGCTTGACCAAAACATTGGGACCGGCACCCTCGCGTCAAGGTGCGATCCGGATCTACTTCCTTAGGATAGCAAGTGCCATCCTATCAAATTCCTATACTACTCCTAATTCCTATATTTTGATTTCCTCCAAATCGAATGAGCCCCGAGAAGTTGGGATCGATCAGCGCAAGCTTCATTTGTCTATTTTTTTAAAAAGGCCTCAAAATCCAATTTTTATAAGGACTTGGGTTTTAAAAAAATTGTGTGATAGAATGGAATGTCAAAAAATGTGCGATAGAATGAGGGAGATGGTAAAATGTTGGAGGTAGAAACTTTTATTGTAGCATCGAAGGAAGTGCTCATCGAGGCAGTTGCACATATCATCCTAGTGTATTCACTGGCTTGCTTCGTATTCCCGAGAGGTTTATGTGATGGTGTTACTTCAATCGTTCAATAGTTCTTGTGGGGTAGGAAGATGGGAAAAAGGAAGTTGTGCTAGGTCTCGTGGGATGTAATAACTAGGCCAAAAATATTCAGGCAGTCTTGGATTTAGAGAGATTGAGATTTTTAATCTTTCTCTGTTGGCAAGGCAGGACTTGGCATCTAATACATGTCCCAGCATCCCTAAGTGCAAGAATTCTCAAAGCAGTGTATTACCCGGAGAGGTCTCTTTAGTTTCTCATTCATTGCACATTAGGCATGCACCTCTTGTTGCCAAGGTATTATCAAGAGGATTTGTACAAAAGAAACTACTAACATATGGGCGCAAACTTGATCCACAACATGCCCCCAATGAGTAGAAGTGGTTCGGGAAGTGTTTATTCCTTTTGAAGCGGATGCTATTCTAAATATCCCACTTTGCGGGACAAAAGTTGATGATTTCTAGGCATAGGACAAAGAGAAGAGAGGTAATTTCACACCATTCGTCCTACAGGGTGTTGATAACAACCAAACTCAACAGACATAATTGGTTAGAAGATGGGGATCGGCGGTTGGATATCTCAGCCGAATCTGATGGGTGGCCGTCGTTGTGGAAAATTAAACTACCATAGAAGTAAAGAGTATTTTTGTGGCGGTTGTTCCAACACTCCTTGCCAATGGCTGACCTCCTTCATCACCAAAACATGTCCATCACCCTCGTATGTACGTTGTGTGAACCTGAAGATTCTTGGCGCCATTCACTACTAAATTGTTCAATGTCTAGAAGTGCCTGGTCACTCTCGTCTGAGGAGATGGTTTAACACATGTGTGCTAACTAGGATATGAATGTAAAAAATTGGATCTACTCAATGCATGAACCTTTAGCACATGAAGAATTCTTTTGAATGGTGCCGACACTATGGACCATGTGGAGCACTACAAGAAAGGATATTCGCGAAGAATGTATCATCCTCGATCAACACATTTGTTTTTATCCTCATTTCTCTCCGATATTTACGTACTTGAAAAGATTAAAACACCGGCCAACAGAAGCACAGTTGCTAGACCTGTTGTTCGGCTCAGCCCTCCCGAGGAATGTGTGAAGTTCAAATGTTCAATGGTGACGCAACAGTGGGACGAAATGAGAATTTTGAAGCAGTGGGTACTATATGTTGTGATCATGGGGGTAATTTTCTTAGAGCTTTGTTAATTAAGTTTAGGGATTCTAGATTCGACAACTCTGGAAGCTCTAGCGGTCACGGAATTGCTAGCCCTTGTTGAAGATGTATATGTCCAGAAAATTCAGGTGGCATCGAATTGCAAAGTTGGCGTCTCCAATATCTTGCGAGGAACTTCAGAGTACGGAGCTATCATAAAGGAGCTAGTAGATTGGTCTAAAGTTTTCTTAGTTTGTATTTTTTTGTTCATGAGTTTAGGAGTTCAAATTTCGAAACTCACAACTCACAAAACATGCTTTATCTTTAGTGGTTGGCCATCATATTTGGTTAGGGCAACCTGATGATCCTTGGTTTGTCCTTGTAAACATTGTGACGGTTTGAATAAAGCTTCGCGAGTTTGCCTAAAATAAATATCTATTTTTTTCTTATTTCACAAAAAAAATTGCCTTTTTTTCAAAAAATTATGAAGAAGGAACGTTCTCTAAACAAGCTTCACTAGAAAAAATTATGGCCTAAGGTTTATCAATCCGTGGGAGGCGTTGTATGAATATGGTCTCTCTCAAACAACCCTGCAACCGAATAACAAAGAGTATCTTGTGTCCCCAACACACCCAATACAATGGAAAATTGTATAGGTGCACTAGTCCGGCGAAGAGATGGTGATAAAAGTGTAATATGGATGGTAGAAATATATTTTTATAATCTGAATAAATAAAAACAGCAAGGTAGCAAGTGATAAAATGGAGCACAAACGGTATTGCAATGCTTGAAAACAAGGCCTAGGGTCCGTACTTTCGCTAGTGCAATCTCTCAACAATGCTAATATAATTGGATCACATAACCATCCCTCAACGTGCGATGAAGAATCACTCCAAAGTTCCTATCTAGCGAAGAACATAAGAAGAATTTGTTTGTAGCTATTCTTTCCGATCGATCTATCCAAGAGTTCGTACTAAAATAACACCAAAACAAATTCAGATTCATAATACTCAATCCAAGACAAAGAACCTCAAAGAGTGCCCCAAGGTTTCTACCGGAGAAACAAAGACGAGAACATGCATTAACCCCTATGCATAGATTGCCCCAATGTCACCTCGAGAATCCGCGAGTTGAGTGCCAAAACACATATCAAGTGAATCAATATGATACCACATTGTCACCACGGGTATTCATACGCAAGACATACATCAAGTGCTCTCAAATCCATAAAAGTATTCAATCTGATAAGAACGAAATCTCAAAGGGAAAACTCAATTCATAACAAGAGAGAGAGGGGAAAACACTATATGATCCAACTATATTAACAAAGCCCGCGATACATCAAGATCGTGTCATCTCAAGCACACGAGAGAGAGACAGAGAGAGAGAGAGAGAGATTAAACACATAGCTACTGTTACTAACCCGCAGCCCCAGGGGTGGACTACTCCCTCCTCATCATGGTGGCCGCCGGGATGATGAAGATGGCCTCCGGTGATGATTTCCCCCTCCGGCAGGGTGCCGGAACAAGGTCCAGATTGGTTTTCATGGACACAGAGGTTTTTTTGTAATATTTGGGAGTTTATAGGGCGAAGAGACGGTGCAGGGGGCCACGGAGGTGGTTACAACCCACCAAGGCGCGCCAGGGCCCCCAGGCGTACCTAGGTGGGTTGTGGCCCCCTAGGGGCACCCCTCTGGTACTTTTTTGGCCCATGTTGTTCCTTCTGGTCCATAAAAATTTTCCAAAAAGTTTTGCTGCATTTGGACTCCGTTTGGTATTGATTTTCTCCGATGTAAAAAACAAGCAAAAAACAACAAACTGGCACTGGGCACTATGTCCATAGGTTGGTTCCAAAAAATGATATAAAGTTGCTATAAAATTATTGTAAAACATCCAAGAATGATAGTACAACAACATGAATACTTCATAAATTATAGATACATTGGAGATGTATCAGCATCCCCAAGCTTAATTCCTACTCGTCCTCGAGTAGGTAAATGATAAATGAAATAATTTATGAAGTGTGAATGCTAGCAAAGTGCATAAGTTTGATCAATTATAATTTCAATCACTTTTCCTAGCATCAAAACAACAACTCTTTCTCGTAAAACTCATCATGATAAAGTAACATCCAGTTCACATGTTAAGGTTAAAACAATGAATTCTTTTGAAACTCAACAACCTATGTTCTCAATCACCAACAAATTGCAATTCAACTTATTCAGCAAAGTCTAAGTAAGAGCTCCACATACTCAATCATCATATAGTCTTCTATGATTGCTAGTACTCAAAGCACATTCTTAGAACAAATGGCATCCATCGAACACAGAGAAAGATAGGGGCTTAATATTTTTCCTCCCCACTCATTTATCATAGAGATAATTGTCAACAATAATAAATCATGATCAAATATATCCGACTGACCATATGAGCCTAGATCTTTCGCCACCACATGATGCTTGCCAACTAGAGAATGATTGAGGTTGAAATGAGAATGCATTCTATTGACTCTTGCATAAAGGTAAATACTAAAAGAGTAAAAATAGGCCCTTCGCAGAGGGAAGTAGAGGTTGTCATGTGCTTTTTATTTGGATGCCCAAGCTCTTAATGCAAAGGAACATCACATTATATTGCCCCTTATGATAGCAACCTTTATTATGCAGTCCGTCGCTATTATTACTTTGCCATCACAAGTTCGTACAACGCTCAATTTTCCCTTACAATAAAAGATCATACATATTTAGGAGCAATTTTTATTGCTTTATGCACCGATGACAACTTACTTGAGGGGTCTTATTCAATAACATGTAGGTATGGTGGACAATCATGTCAAGAAACTGGGTTTAAGGGTTTTTGGATGCACAAGTATTATCCCTATTAGTACGAATATTTGGCTCGCAAAATATCCTAGGCAAACACCACATGTTGGAGGATCCATGACAATATAACTTCTATGCAAATATACACAATCATAACTCATACGTTGTTTTCCTTGTCCAACTTCAACTAATTTGCTCAAGTTTGAAAATAATTAATGGGTATTCACAATCATAGAAGATTTCCAAGATAATATATTTGCATGTGAAAGTTCTCTTCCTTATACTAATCATTCAAGAATTGCTTGTATGACCAATATTGTGATTGTCAAGCTTCAAAAGATTCCACTTTTTAAACCCAATGTGAAGCTACTACTAGGCATAAAATGAACATATAATTTCAAATTCATAATATTCAATTCATTCAACAATTTATTCAAAGGATATAAGTGAAGCACAGGAGTAAATGACAAACTACTCCAAAAAGATATAAGTGAAGATCAAGCGAGTAGTTATGTAAATGGGTAGCTATTTGGGGACTCTCTCTTATTTAAAAATTTCAGATCTAAGTATTTTATTCAAACAACAAACAAAACAAGATAAATTTACATTCCAAGAATAGCACACATTATGTGAAGAAGCAAAAAACTTAGGCTCAACCGATACTAACCGATAACTATTGATGAAGAAAGGTGGGATGCCTACTAGGGCATCCCCAAGCTTCGGTGCTTGATACTTGTTGAAATACTTATCTTGGGATGCCTTGGGCATCCCCAAGATTGAGCTTTGTGTCTCCTTGATTCTTTTTACATCATGGTTTCCCTTAATCTTAAAAGCTTCATCCACACAAAACTCAACAAGAACTCGTGAGATAAGTTAGTATAAACCAATGAAATAACCTTATCATTCTCTACTTTAGAAAATCACTAAAATTATTATTTAACATTGCATAGTAAATGCATCTGCATATTTAATAGTCCTATCCTCAAATAGAATCATTAAACAAGCAAACATATGCAAACAATGCAATCATAACAGCAATCTGCCAAAACAGGACAGTCTGTAAAGAATACAAGATAATTCATACTTGTGGTACTAAAAAAACTCTAAAAATTTACCACACTATAGCAATTTTATCATTGCTTATTGTTCAAGAAAATTCAAAATTTTATCACATTCTGACTTTTCTAGGGAATTTTTGCAATAGTGATAAAATTTCTGTTTTCAAACAGCAACATGTAGGCTTGCAAAATAAGCATGGAAAGGCTATACTTGACATTTTAATCAAAGTAAAAGATGCAAAAAATTATTCTAAATATCAGCAAGAAAATCCTAATAAAATAAAGTGACGCTCCAAGCAAAACACATATCATGTGATGAATAAAAATATAGCTCCAAGTGAGGTTACCGATAATGTTGAAGACGAAAGAGGGGATGTCTTCTAGGTCATCACCAAGCTTAGTTGCTTGGGTATTCCTTGAATATACCTTGGGGTGCCTTGGGCATCCCCAAGCTTAGTGTCTTGCCACTACTTATTCTCCTCATATTGACATCTCACCCAAAACTTGAAAACTTCAATCACACAAAACTTAACGGACCTTCGTGAGATAGGTTAGTATGATAAAGAGCAAACCATTCACATTGGTACTATGAAAGACAAGATTCATAATTGTTCTCACACAATGCCTATGGTAGCTTATAATTTCCACAATTTATATTGAGCAATATAAGCCATAGAAACTAGGAAACAAGCAATCTATGCATTGAAAACAGAATCTGTCAAAAACAGAACAGTCTGTAATGATCTGGACAACTACCATACTTCTGCTACTCCAAAAATTCTGAAAAATAAGAAAACATGGGAAATTTGTATATCAATCATCTGTAAAAAAATCAAGAATTTATCACGTTCCAGCAGTGCAGATCAATTCTGTTACTTGGCGCAAAAGTTTTTGTTTTTGCATAGAATCAAATCAACTATCATCCACACTATCCCAAAGGCTTTACTTGGCACTTTATTGAAACAAAATCTATCAAACATGATTACTACAGTAGATAATACGTATCCATCTTATCTACTTTTCCTAATGCTTTTCCTCTTGTTTTGGACTCTAATTTCCATGATTTGGATGAAAGTAACCCGGACTGACGTTGTTTTCAGCAGAACTACCATGGTGTTGTTTTTGTGCACAAATAAAAGTTCTCGGAATGGAACAAAACCTTTTAGAGAATTATTTCAAAATAAAAAAAAATACTGGAGCCAAGAACCACCGGAGGGGGCCCCTGTGTGAGCACAACCCACCAGGGCGCCCCCCTCCAGGCGCGCCCACCTGGGTTGTGCCCACCTGGTGGCCCCGCTCATACTATCTCCGACGCTATAAAATCCTATTTTTCCCAAAAAAAATTAGGAAGGAAGAATTATCACGTTTCACGAAACGGAGCCGTCGGTGCCTCCTGTTCTTCATCGGGAGGCTGGATCTGGAGTCTGTTCTGGGCTCCGGAGAGGGGAATCTTTGGTATTTGTCATCACAAACCCTCCATCGCCAATTCCATGATGCTCTCGACCGGGAGTGAGTAATTCCTTCGTAGGCTTGCTAGTCGGTGAGGAGTTGTATGAGATTCATCATGTAATTGAGTTAGTTTTGTTAGGGCTTGATCCCTAGTATCCATTATGTTCGGAGATTGATGTTGTTATGACTTTGTTGTGCTTAATGCTTGACACTTTGGGCCCGGGTGCCATGAATTCAGATCTGAACCATTTATGCTTTCGCCATTATATCTATGATCTAGATTCGATCTTGCAAGTCATATTCACCTACTATGTGTTATGATCCATCAACTCTGGAGTGATTGTATTTGGGATACTTTCCGGTGATGATCGTACTTTGAGGAGTTCATGTATTCACTATGTGCTAATGCTTTGTTCCAGTTCTCTATTAAAAGGAGGCCTTAATATCCCTTAGTTTCCATATGGACCCCGCTGCCACGGGAGGGTAGGACAAAAGATGTCATACAAGTTCTTTCCATAAGCATGTATGACTATTTACGGAATACATGCCTACATTATATTTATGAACTTTAGCTAGTTTTGTATCGCTGTAGGTTATGACTGTTATATGATGAATATCATCCAAAATTTTGTCAATCCAATGCCTACAAATTTCCTACATATTGATCTAGCTAAGTTACTACTGCTGCTGTTACTATTACAACTGCTACAAAATCATTGCTATCACTGTTACCGTTACTATTGCTACTACCGCTACTATCAAAACTACCATATTACTATGCTACTGATCACTTTGCTGCAGATAATTAGTCTCCAAGTGTGGCTAAATTGATAACTTAGTTGCTAATACTTGCAAATATTCTTTGGCTCCCCTTGTGCCGAATCTATAAAATTGGGTTGAATACTCTACCCTCAACCTTTAGAGGAATAATCCCCAGTCGGGAAGCGTGCTGTACGGGAAAAATCACACTGGATGTGGTGTTCGGCACGCCGGATAATTACAGGTCCGAGGAGGTCACGTTTCAAGTGGCCCCGTTCAGCAGCGGGTACCACGCTCTATTAGGGCGAGAGGCATTCACAATTTTTCAAGCTATACCCCATTACGGGTACATGAAACTCAAAATGCCCGGACCCAATGGAATTATCTCTCTTGCTAGTGACCCGGACATAGCACTCCGCGCCGAAAATAAGACAGCTACACTGGCCCTTGAGGCACTATCCGAAGCCCTAGCGGCCGAGGAACTGACTGCGCTGTGCTCCATGGTGAACAGGGATGACGTGATACTCGATAAAAGATCCCAGTCCACCTCCTTTAAACTGGCGGACGAAATAGTCAAATTCCAAGTCCATCTAACGGACCCTACAAAAACGGCCTCCATCGGGGCACACTTAAACCCTGATGTAGACGCTGCACTACGAGAATTCCTACGCGAAAATTGGGACATTTTTGCCTGTCACCCTTCAGACATGCTAGGAACCCCACGCAGGCTGGCCGAACACAGACTAAACATCCTGAAAGGATTCAAGCCTGACAAGCAGGCTCTTCGGCGTTTCTCCGAACCTAAGAGACAAGCCATGGGAGAGGAGCTAGCTAAACTACTGGAGGCCGGATTCATCAGAGATATAAAACATCCGGACTGGCTAGCAAACCTGGTGATGGTACCAAAGAAGGACAAATCCTGGCGCCTCTGCGTCGATTTCAAGGACCTCAACAAGGCTTGCCCAAAGGATCCCTTCCCCCTCCCCCGCATCGATCAAATTATCGATGCTACCGCAGGACACGATTCATTGTGTTTCCTCGACGCATACTCCGGCTACCATCAAATTAAGATGGTAGAGCCAGACCAAGCCGCAACGGCATTCATCACCCCGTACGGCCATTCTGCTTCAACACAATGCCCTTCGGGCTCAAAAACGCCGGTGCAACATATCAGCGCATGATTCAGACATGTTTGGCCAACCAGATCGGCAAAACAGTAGAAGCGTACGTAGACGACGTGATCGTCAAAACCAAGCATGTTGAAACTCTAGTAGACGACTTGAGGCTCACATTCGATAACCTCTGAACATATGACATCAAGCTCAACCCGGAAAAATGCGTTTTCGGTGTACCAGCCGGAAAGCTCTTGGGCTTCATTGTATCCGGTAGAGGAATTGAAGCAAAACCAGCCAAGATTCAAGCTGTGTCACAATTGGATAATCCAAAGGACCTCAAACAAATACAAAAATTGACGGGATGTGTGGCGGCTCTAAGCCGCTTTATCTCCCGCTTGGGAGAAAAGGCATTACCCCTTTATCACCTCCTCCGGCGCACCGAACACTTCGATGGGACGGATGCCGCCATGGCCGGACTCGAAGAAATAAAAGCCACATTGGCAACAAACCTGGTCCTGGCCGCGCCCAACATCTGCGAACCAATGCTATTATACATTGCGGCAACTTATCAAGTTGTAAGCACAGTACTCGTCGTCGAACGAGAAACGGACGAACACAAATTCCCCCTTCAAAAACCAGTTTACTACGTGTCCATTGTCCTCACTCCATGCAAGTCACGGTACCCGCATTATCAAAAGATAGCGTATGCGGTGTTTATGGCATCCCGGAAGCTGCGACACTACTTTCAAGAGTGTTCGATAACAGTAGCCTCCGAAGTACCCCTTAACGACATTATAAACAACCGTGACGCAACGAGCCAGATTGCCAAATGGGCAATTGAGCTCCTCCCGTTCGACATAACCTATAAGCCACGGCGAGCTATCAAGTCGCAAGTTTTGGCCGACTTCATCGCCGAAGGACTGAAGCCGAACTCCCTAAAGAGTACGGCAGATATTCCAACTAGATCATGCACTTCAACGGCTCCAGAATGTTAGCTGGTCTGGGGGCTGGCGTCGTTCTGACGTCCCCAATAGGAGATACAGTTCAATACATACTCCAGATAATGTATACGGACTCCAACAACGCAGCCGAATACGAGGCCCTTGTACATGGTCTCCGGATGGCAGTCTCCATGGGCATCCAACGCCTAGAGGTGCGTGGGGATTCGAACCTCGCGATATCCCAAATAAATGGAGACTTTGATGCCAAGGATCTGAAAATGGCAGCTTATCGCAACGCTGTCCTAAAAATGTCAGCTCGGTTCGAGGGGCTCGAATTTCATCATATAGCCCAGGAAAACAATCAGGCAGCAGACGTCTTGGCACGCATCGGCGCAAAGTGCGATGCAGTCCCCCCCCAACATTTTCTTGGAAAGAATATTCAAGCCATCCGTACTACGGGAAGGGGAATCCGGAAATAACAGCCCGGACCCAACCGCACCGCCCGACACCGAACATTCTGACACAACGGGAGGCTATGCCAACGAAGTAACATCCTTAGCCCACGTAATAATGGCAGTCATTGCCCCGTGGATAGAACCATTCCTAGCCTACCAAACTAGGCAGGAACTTCCCAAGGACCAAAACGAGGCACGCTGCATAGTGCAGTGATCTAAAGCCTATAAAGTCCATGAGGGAGAGCTTTATAAGAAAAGCACTACCGGAGTCCTTCAAAGGTGTATCTCCGAAGAGGAAGGGCGGAATCTTCTGGCTGACATTCATGCCAGACTCGGCAGGCACGACGCTGCAGCCCGGGCCCTTGTAAGCAAGGCCTTCCGTACATGATTTTATTGGCCGACGGCCCGGGAAGATGCTCAGGACTTAGTCCAACGATGCGTCGATTGCCAACTCTTTGCTAACCAAAGCCATATGCCACCCACCGCCCTCCAAACTATACCCATCACCTGGCCCTTCACTGTTGGAAATATGCCCTAGATGCAATAATAAAAGGATTATTATTATATTTCCTTGTTCATGATAATTGTCTTTTATTCATGCTATAATTGTATTATCCGGAAATTGTAATACACGTGTGAATACATAGACCACAATACGTCCCTAGTAAGCCTCTAGTTGACTAGCTCGTTGGTCAACAGATAGTCATGGTTTCCTGACTATGGACATTAGATGTCATTGACAACGGGATCACATCATTAGGAGAATGATGTGATGGACAAGACCCATTCCTAAGCATAGCACAAGATCATGTAGTTCGTTTTGCTAGAGCTTTTCCAATGTCAAGTATCTCTTCCTTAGACCATGAGATCGTGTAACTCCCGGATACCATAGGAGTGCTTTGGGTGTACCAAACGTCACAACGTAACTGGGTGACTATAAAGGTGCACTACAGGTATCTCCGAAAGTGTCTGTTGGGTTGACACGGATCGAGACTGGGATTTGTCACTCCGTGTTACGGAGAGGTATCACTGGGCCCACTCGGTAGTGCATCATCATAATGAGCTCAAAGTGATCAAGTGTCTGGTCACGGGATCATGCATTACGGTACGAGTAAAGTGACTTGCCGGTAACGAGACTGAACGAGGTATTGGGATACCGACGATCGAGTCTCGGGCAAGTAAATTACTTTATTTTTGTATGACCCGCGTGTCATTGAAGAACGCCATGTAAATTACTTTACTTTATTGCTAAACGCGTTAGCCATAGAAGTAGAAGTAGTCGTTGGCGTGACAACTTCATGAAGACACAATGATGGAGATCATGATGATGGAGATCATGGTGTCATGCCGGTGACGAAGATGATCATGGAGCCCCGAAGATGGAGATCGAAGGAGCTATATGATATTAGCCATATCATGTCACTACTATATAATTGCATGTGATGTTTATTATGTGTTATACATCTTGTTTACTTAGAACGGCGGTAGTAAATAAGATGATCCCTTATAATAATTTCAAGAAAGTGTTCCCCCTAACTGTGCACCATTGCTAAAGTTCGTCGTTTCGAAGCACCACGTGATGATCGGGTGTGATAGATCCTTACGTTCACATACAATGGGTGTAAGACAGATTTACACATGCAGAACACATAGGGTTAACTTGACGAGCCTAGCATGTACAGACATGGCCTCGGAACACAGAGACCGAAAGGTCGAACATGAGTCGTATGAAAGATACGATCAACATGGAGATGTTCACCGATGATGACTAGTCCGTCTCACGTGATGATCGGACATGGCCTAGTCGACTCGGATCGTGTAACACTTAGATGACTAGAGGGATGTCTAATCTGAGTGGGAGTTCATTAAATAATTTGATTAGATGAACTTAATTATCATGAACTTAGTCTAAAACTTTTGCAAAATATGTCTTGTAGATCAAATGGCCAACGCTCATGTCAACATGAACTTCAACGCGTTCCTAGAGAAAACCAAGCTGAAAGATGATGGCAGCAACTATTCGGACTGGGTCCGGAACCTGAGGATCATCCTCATAGCAGCCAAGAAAGATTATGTCCTAGATGCACCGCTAGGTGAAGCACCCATCCCAGAGAACCAAGATGTTATGAATACTTGGCAATCACGTGCTGATGATTACTCCCTCGTTCAGTGCGGCATGCTTTCCAGCTTAGAACCGGGGCTCCAAAAGCGTTTTGAGAAACACGTAGCATATGAGATGTTCGAGGAGCTGAAAATGGTTTTCCATGCTCATGCCCGGGTCGAGAGATATGAAGTCTCCGACAAGTTCTATAGTTGTAAGATGGAGGAAAACAGTTCTGTCAGTGAGCACATACTCAAAATGTCTGGGTTGCACAACCGCCTGTCCCAGCTGGAGATCAACCTCCCGGACGAGGCGGTCATTGACAGAATCCTTCAGTCGCTCCCACCAAGCTACAAGAGCTTTGTGCTGAACTACAATATGCAGGGGATGGTGAAGACCATTCCTGCAGTATTTTCAATGCTGAAATCAGCAGAGGTTGAAATCAAGAAAGAACATCAAGTGTTGATGGTCAATAAGACCACTAAGTTCAAGAAGGGCAAGGGTAAGAAGAACTTCAAGAAGGACGGCAAAGATGTTGCCGCGCCTGGTAAGCCAGTTGCCGGGAAGAAGTCAAAGAATGGACCCAAGCCTGAGACTGAGTGCTTTTATTGCAAAGGGAAGGGTCACTGGAAGCGGAACTGCCCCAAATACTTAGCGGACAAGAAGGCCGGCAACACTAAAGGTATATTTGATATCCATGTAATTGATGTGTACCTTACCAGTACTCGTAGTAACTCCTGGGTATTTGATACCGGTGCCGTTGCTCACATTTGTAACTCACAGCATGAGCTGCAGTATAAGCGGAGACTGGCAAAGGACGAGGTGACGATGCGCGTCGAGAATGGTTCCAAGGTCGATGTGATCGCCGTCGGCACGCTACCTCTACATTTACCTACGGGATTAGTTTTAAACCTCAATAATTGTTATTTAGTGCCAAGTTTGAGCATGAACATCGTATCTGGATCTCGTTTGATGCGAGATGGCTACTCATTTAAATCTGAGAATAATGGTTGTTCTATTTATATGAGAGATATGTTTTATGGTTATGCCCCGATGGTCAATTTTTTATTCTTAATGAATCTCGAACGCAATGTTACACATATTCATAGTGTGAATACCAAAAGATGTAAAGTTGATAACGATAGTCCCACATACTTGTGGCACTGCCGCCTTGGTCACATTGGTGTCAAGCGCATGAAGAAGCTCCATACTGATGGACTTTTAGAGTCTCTCGATTATGAATCATTTGACACATGCGAACCATGCCTCATGGGCAAAATGACCAAGACCCCGTTCTCCAGAACAATGGAGCAAGCAACCAACTTATTGGAAATCATACATACTGATGTGTGTGGTCCAATGAGCGTTGAAGCTCGCGGAGGATATCGTTATGTTCTCACTCTCACTGATGACTTGAGTAGATATGGGTATGTCTACTTGATGAAACACAAGTCTGAGACCTTTGAAAAGTTCAAGGAATTTCAGAATGAAGTAGAGAATCAACGTGACCGAAAGATAAAATTCCTACGATCGGATCGTGGAGGAGAATATTTAAGTCACGAATTTGGTACACACTTAAGAAAATGTGGAATCATTTCACAACTCACGCCGCCTGGAACACCTCAACGTAACGGTGTGTCCGAACATCGTAATCGCACTCTATTGGATATGGTGCGATCTATGATGTCTCTTACCGATTTACCGCTATCATTTTGGGGATACGCTCTAGAGACAGCTACATTCACTTTAAATAGGGCAACGTCTAAATCCGTTGAGATGACACCGTATGAATTATGGTTTGGGAAGAAACCTAAGCTGTCGTTTCTAAAAGTTTGGGGATGCGATGCTTATGTCAAGAAACTTCAACCTGAAAATCTCGAACCCAAGTCGGAAAAATGCGTCTTCATAGGATACCCTAAGGAAACCATTGGGTATACCTTCTACCTTAGATCCGAAGGCAAGATCTTTGTTGCCAAGAACGGATCCTTTCTGGAAAAAGAGTTTCTCTCGAAAGGAGTAAGTGGGAGGAAAGTAGAACTCGATGAAGTACTACCTCTTGAACCAGAAAGTAGTGCAGCTCAGGAAAATGTTCTTGTGGTGCCTACATCGACTGGAGAGGAAATTAATGATGATGATCAAGGTACTTCGGATCAAGTTGCTACTGAACTTCGTAGGTCCACAAGGACACGTTCCACACCAGAGTGGTATGGCAACCCTGTCCTGGAAATCATGTTGTTAGACAACGGTAAACCTTCGAACTATGAAGAAGTGATGGCGGGCCCAGATTCCAACAAATGGCTAGAAGCCATGCAATCCGACATAGAATCCATGTATGAAAACAAAGTATGGACTTTGACTGGCTTGCCCGATGATCGGCGAGCGATAGAAAACAAATGGATCTTTAAGAAGAAGACGGACGCGGATGGTAATGTCACCATCTATAAAGCTCGACTTGTCGCTAAGGGTTATCGACAAGTTCAAGGGATTGACTACGATGAGACTTTCTCTCCCGTAGCGAAGCTTAAGTCCGTCCGAATCATGTTAGCAATTGTCGCATACTATGATTATGAGATATGGCAGATGGACGTCAAAACGGCATTCCTTAACGGTTATCTTAAGGAAGAGCTGTATATGATGCAGCCGAAAGGTTTTGTTGATCCTAAGAATGCTAACAAAGTGTGCAAGCTCCAGCGATCCATTTATGGGCTGGTGCAAGCATCTCGGAGTTGGAACATTCGCTTTGATGAGATGATCAAAGCGTTTGGGTTTATGCAGACTTATGGAGAAGCCTGCGTTTACAAGAAAGTGAGTGGGAGCTATGTAGCATTTCTCATATTGTATGTAGATGACATACTTTTGATGGGAAATGATATAGAATTCTTGGACAGCATTAAGGCCTACTTGAATAAGTGTTTTTCAATGAAGGACCTTGGAGAAGCTGCATATATATCAGGCATCAAGATCTATAGGGATAGATCGAGACGCCTCATAGGTCTTTCACAAAGCACATACCTTGATAAGATTTTGAAGAAGTTCAAAATGGATCAGTCCAAGATAGGGTTCTTGCTTGTATTGCAAGGTGTGAGATTGAGCTCGGCTCAATGCCCGACCACGGCAAAAGATAAAGAAGAGATGAGTGTCATCCCCTATGCCTCAGCCATAGGATCTATTATGTATGCCATGCTGTGTATCAGACCAGATGTAAACCTTGCCGTAAGTTTGGTAGGAAGGTACCAAGGTAATCCCGGCAAGGAACACTGGACAGCGGTCAAGAATATCCTGAAGTACCTGAAAAGGACAAAGGACATGTTTCTCATTTATGGAGGTGACGAAGAGCTCGTCATAAAGGGTTACGTCGACGCTAGCTTCGACACAGATCTGGATGACTCGAAGTCACAAACCGGATACGTGTATATGTTGAATGGTGGGGCAGTAAGCTGGTGCAACTGCAAGCAGAGCGTCATGGCGGGATCTACATGTGAAGCGGAGTACATGGCAGCCTCGGAGGCAGCGCATGAAGCAATATGGGTGAAGGAGTTCATCACCGACCTAGGAGTCATAACCTATGCATCGGGGCCGATCAAACTCTTCTGTGACAACACTGGAGCTATTGCCCTTGCCAGGGAGCCCAGGTTTCACAAGAAGACCAGGCACATCAAGCGTCGTTTCAACTCCATCCGTGAAAATGTTCAAGATGGAGACATAGAAATTTGCAAAGTGCATACGGATCTAAATGTCGCAGATCCGTTGACTAAACATCTCTCGCGAGCAAAACATGATCAACACCAGAACTCTATGGGTGTTCGATTCATCACAATGTAACTAGATTATTGACTCTAGTGCAAGTGGGAGACTGTTGGAAATATGCCCTAGAGGCAATAATAAAAGGATTATTATTATATTTCCTTGTTCATGATAATTGTCTTTTATTCATGCTATAATTGTATTATCCGAAAATCGTAATACACGTGTGAATACATAGACCACAATACGTCCCTAGTAAGCCTCTAGTTGACTAGCTCGTTGGTCAACAGATAGTCATGGTTTCCTGACTATGGACATTAGATGTCATTGACAACAGGATCACATCATTAGGAGAATGATGTGATGGACAAGACCCATTCCTAAGCATAGCACAAGATCGTGTAGTTCGTTTTGCTAGAGCTTTTCCAATGTCAAGTATCTCTTCCTTAGACCATGAGATCGTGTAACTCCCGGATACCGTAGGAATGCTTTGGGTGTACCAAACATCACAACATAACTGGGTGACTATAAAGGTGCACTACAGGTATCTCCGAAAGTGTCTGTTGGGTTGACACGGATCGAGACTGAGATTTGTCACTCCGTGTTACGGAGAGGTATCACTGGGCCCACTCAGTAGTGCATCATCATAATGAGCTCAAAGTGACCAAGTGTCTGGTCACGGGATCATGCATTACGGTACGAGTAAAGTTACTTGCCGGTAACGAGACTGAACGAGGTACTGGGATACCGACGATCGAGTCTCGGGCAAGTAACATACCGTCTGACAAAGGGAATAGTATACAGGGTTGCTTGAACCCTCGACATCGTGGTTCATCCGATGAGATCATCGAGGAGTATGTGGGAGCCAACATGGGTATCCATATCCCGCTGTTGGTTATTGACCGGAGAGCTGTCTCGGTCATGTCTGCATGTCTCCCGAACCTGTAGGGTCTACACACTTAAGGTTCGGTGACGCTAGGGTTGTATGAATATGAGTATGCAGCAAACCAAATGTTGTTAGGAGTCCTGGATGAGATCCCGGACGTCACGAGGAGTTCTGGAATGGTCGGGAGGTAAAGAAAACTATATAGGAAGTGTTGTTTCGGCCATCGGGAAAGTTTCGGGGTCACCCGGTATTGTACCGGGACCACCGGAAGGGTCCCGGGGGTCCACCGGGTGGGGCCACCTATCTCGGAGGGCCCCGTGGGATGAAGTGGGAGGGGAACCAGCCCCTAGTGGGGTGGTGCGCCCCCCCTTGGGCCCCCCTGCGCCTAGGGTTGGAAACCCTAGGTGGGAGGGCCGCACCACTTGCCTTGGGGGGGGCACTCCACCCCCCTGGCCGCCGCCCCCTTGGGAGATTGCATTTCCCAGGGCCGCCGCCACCCCCTGGGGGCCTATATAAAGGAGGGCAGGGGGGAGGGCAGCCGCACCCTTGTGTCTTGGTGCCTCCCTCCCCTGCTACACCTCGTCCTCCTCCCGCAGCAGCTTGGCGAAGCCCTGCTGGAGTTCTGGTGCATCCACCACCACGCCGTTGTGCTGCTGGATCATCATCAACCTCTCCTTCCCCCTTGCTGGATCAAGAAGGAGGAGACGTCATCCGCTCCGTACGTGTGTTGAACGTGGAGGTGCTCTCCGTTCGGCACTTGGTCATCGGTGATTTAAATCACGGCGAGTACGACTCCATCATCACCATTCTCTTGAACGCTTCCGCACGTGATCTACAAAGTGGTATGTAGATGCAATCTCTCTCCCATGACTCGTTTCTTAGATGAACTCATAGATGGATCTTGGTGAAACCATAGGAAAAATTTTAATTTTCTGCAACGTTCCCCAACATTCACGGTCTGGGGGCTTGACATGGTTGGACCCCTTAAAAGAGGAACCCACAAGCAAAAATACCTACTGGTCATGGTGGACAAATTCACCAAATGGATAGAGGCCAAGCCTGTTAAGACGGTCGAATCCGGACCAGTGATAGACTTCATATCAGGGGTCGTACACCGTTACGGCGTCCCCCACAGCATCATCACTAATAACGGCATGAACTTTACGGCCGACGAGGTCAAACTCTGGTGCAAAAACATGGGCATCAAGCTCGACTATGCTTCAGTCTATCACCCACAAACTAACGGTCAAGTCGAGCGAGCAAATGGTCTAATAATGAGTGGCATCAAACCCAGATTAGTGTGGTCCCTCAAGGAATCTAACACGCACTGGGTAGAGGAGCTCGACTCTGTACTTTGGGGGCTGCGGACCACTCCGAATCGCACAACCGGATTCACACCATTCTTTATGGTATACGGTGCCGAGGTAGTTCTGCCCTGCGACATAATTCATGACTCACCTCGCGTGCGCATGTATGAAGAAAGAGAAGCCGAACTCGATCGGCAGGACAGTTTGGACGCCTTGGAGGAGGAGCGTGACGCAAAAGCCCGTTCAGCATTCTATCAACAGCAGGCTCGATGATATCAAAGCAGAGAAGTATGGGCCAAAACTTACAATGTTGGAAAGTTAGTTCTACGCCTGTCGGATAAGAAAAGGGACAAACTCAAGCCCAAATGGGAAGGTCCCTTCATTATTGGGCAAGTCCTCACTGGTGGAACGTACCGTCTGCGAGATGCATTGGATAACCGACTCGAGCCGAACCCATGGAACGCAGGCCGTCTCCGAAGATTCTACGCCTAGCGTCGGACTCTGTGTTCGTCTCCTTCCTCTATCTATTTATTATACATTAGTTGTATTATATTTCTCTACTTCTCCCTCTTTTTCTCTTACGGCCTTTAAGGGCTCGTTCGCGCCTTGTTCACACACAATTGATGCGCTATCCGCGCTCATCATACCTGGGGGCTTCTTTAATAGAAGCTTGTTTATACAGGGCCTCATGCCCAGCACATGTGTCACACTTCCGCATGTACCTTTTTTCTCACCATTATATGCATCGATATGACTTAAGTTTTGGCCAAGATGGGTTGCCTGGCTCCTGTGCTTACCCCTACGTTCCCGATTGTTCGGCTAGGCGGTAAAGGAAGCACCTCTGCAATTGTTACTACCGGGTCAGCCGGATGTGTACCTCAGACTGGGTGAAGCCGAAAGCTAGCGTTCTTAAGGGAATATTCGGTCAGTGAACTAAAGATGATTTCCCACTCATTTATCTATCCGCCCCCAGATGCTTTTCTGCTCTTTTTGCAGTCCGGACATGCACTTTAGGGCATGCCTCCCCAGGGAAAGGAACCCCTAACGGAACTATTCTCCCTGGAAGATGTTTCTTACTAACCATGTAATATAACATAACTAGTTGGGCACTTGTCTGTTCAAGCACTAATGACCCCTACGCCTGGTCTCCACGCATGCCCCGGTTCTTACATAACCGAGAGGGTATTCGGACACACTCCGGACTATCGGGTCCCAAGGTTAAAGCGAAAAGGTGCGCCATGACAAACGATCTACAATCCGGCTAGAAGGCATTTTATATGTCATTTTAAATTACATAGTCAATTTGACTGGATATATTCCTCTTCAATACCATCCAACAGGCTGTCTAGTTTATAGTCCTGTTGGGAATATTTGGCGGCCAACTCTACCTGGCCGTACACTAAACTCACAGGGATCTCCTTCCCATTGGGCCCCATAGGTCCGACCTCGGCCATGTGGTTTGGGTCGGCCTTCGTGTACCGCGTCTTCACCATGGCCCAGGCCTCCCTAGCGCCTTGACGGCAGGCCGATATCTTCCATAATTGGAAGCGCCGCCGCACTCCCTTCAGTTTCTCTGCAAGCTCTCCAAGGCCTTCGGGCATGGAGACGGATGGCCACAAGGCCTGGACGATGCCTTGCATTACTTGCCGATCTCGTTCGTGCAGTTGTAAGAGCTTGGGAAAAAGGTCACCCGTAGAACCGGGCATTTCCTCGGCCGGCCGACCTGTCAGCATACCTACAGACATAACTCTGTCAATCGACTTCCTCGCCGAACTCTTTTTCGAAGTTCGTTCAAGCACTTACTAAAAATGCCTCGTCGAAGCCGCCGATTCTCCTTCACGGAGTCCGACAGCTGAGCACGGACATCCTTTAGTTCCTCGCCCAGCTGGGTGTTGGCATCTTGGAGCTTATTCCTCTCTTGCCTCACCCTCATAAGCACGTTCTCACCGGCCTTTAACCGAGGAAAGAGTTGTTGCCTGTCCGGATCAACTCCGGCGCCATCTGCAATGTTATTGTCAGATTTGCACACATGCCGCCCTTCACAACATACTTATCTTTCGAAGCATATATTACCAGAGGGGGTCTCCTTGGTCTCCCCCGCCGCGACTAGTGCGTCCTCAAGTTGGGCTTTGCACTCTTCCAGCTCATGGGACAGTTGGGTATTCTTTTCTGTAAGAACCTGCATAACAAATGATCCTTAAATCAGTTATTCTAACTGTTTCAAGTCTCGGGGGCTACTGACATATATAACCATCAAATTTTCTCACTCGTATGTCTTTTACATACTGCTCTGTGGCTCTGGCTAGACCATTTTGAGCGGCACGGAGGTACACATCTCCTGTATTAAAGGCATCCAATGCCTCCTGGGAGAAATAAGCGTCACGAAGACTGTCCGGCGACGCCTGTGGTTCATGGCACTCTCCACCTCGGAATTGGTGGCAGACAGCCCGTCCGCATCCTCTGTCGGAGGAGCGCCCGGTGCGCGCTTCGTGTATTTCTCCAATTCGGGACCCAGCCTTGGAGCCTGGCCAGTGGAGGCGCGATTGGCAACCTCTCCGGATATAGTCCGGCGAGCGCTCTTTTTCCTGAAAAGAGCACGAGCGTTAGTATACCTTGAGGCAATAAAACCTGGGAATGAAATCGCGCGCCATATCACTGCACCGACATCTCAATCCAGACCGCACTTCTTTTCAGCCTACCGGGCCTTGATGCCCCTTGTTGGCTAGCCACCGCCATTGGTATACGATGATCAAAAATAAGCACGGGTGGATCATCTTAAAAGTACGGGGACTTTGGTCTCGGTTACTTGTGAGGCTGGAAGTAGTCCGGGATAATCGGCCATAATGGCCACCAAGGTGTTGTCCTTGCTCAATTGATGAAACACTCCATCGATCAGCTCCACAGATAAGTCCGGGTCCTCTTGGGAGTCCGGATCGAAGGACCATTCCGGGTCCTCGGGTTGTCGAGGAGGGCTGTTTATTTCCTTTATAGCCTGGCGTAGCTCCTGCGTTGAAATTGCTAGGCTGAATACTTAACTATGGGAATATGAAACGGATGGGCGAGTGAAAGTGCCCCGTGGGTTGACGCGGAGAAATTCCTCCTCTTCTCCCTTGTACAAAGTGGACAAGATCTTTATTAGAGCGGTAGCCGATTCCGGCCCCTTACGGCCGCACAGGGTGGCGTCATCCTCCCCGTTGAAATCCCACATGGGGTGGCCTCTATACTGAAGCGGCTGCACCCCCCGCATAATGCATGTGGCCATGACCTCGATCATGGTCAGTCCGAAATGAGCTAACAACCTTATCCGACTCATCAGGTAAAGGACGTCCCTGTCATTTTCCTTCTGAGGGCTCCATGGACGCCAGCTTAGGCGCTTCTTCAAAGGAGCATTATTAAACTCAGGGAGGCCGATCCGAACAGGGTCCGGCAGGGGGACATCTTCTATATAAAACCATTCTGAGGGCCAGTCTTCGGACACCTTCTTTGGGGTTCCGGATAGATATCCGGTCCCGACGATGCGCCATAGTTTGGCTCCGCCCACTTGATATATCGACCCCTCCTGTGAACGGGGCACAAGGCAGAACAGTTTCTTCCACAGCGCGAAAAGGGCCTCGACGCCCAGAAACAGCTCGTAAAGGGTTACGAAGCCCGCAATATGCAATATGGAGGCAGGCGTAAGGTTGTGCAACTAGAGGCCGTAGAACTCCAGGAGCCCCCGGAGAAACGGATGAATTGGAAATCCAAGCCCTCTTATCAAATAAGGGACAAGGCATACCCGCTCTCCTTTGGAGGGATTGGGGACGTTCTCCGCTTGCTCTCCGCCATTATAGGTGGCAAGCCCGGCTGGAACTGGGACCATGTAGGCTGGGGGGAGAAACCCCTTGGTTTGGAGCGCCACTAGCTTGCTGTGCGGGACGGAGCATCTCTCCCAATCCCCAGGCTGAGGGCTGGGGGGGGCGAGAGGAGGAGCTGCGTCGACTAGCCATGATAGAATGGATCTCTGTCAAATGCACTCCGATGAATGCTCACGGAGGGAAGACGGTGTGATTCGGATCTAAATCCCTGTCTCTTTTATAGGCGGCTCATTTGCGCGGCTAGGAGGGTAAATGAAAAAAAACAACCTGGCTTTTCGCATTCGCTTGACATGTGGAAGATGGCCACTATTGGGAGCAGAAGCCAAGGAGCGCAACATTCATCAGAAGCCGGACACTGTTCAACAGGTATATGGAATTTGGAGAAGAACCCGCCTTGCAATGCCGAAGACAAATTTGGGCGCCGGACTCATCGTCATTGAAGCCTGGTTCAGGGGCTACTGAGGGAGTCCCGGATTAGGGGGTGTCCGGATAGCCGGACTATGACCTTTAGCCGGACTCCTGGACTATGAAGATACAAGATTGAAGACTTCGTCCCGTGTCCGAACGGGACTTTCCTTGGCGTGGAAGGCAAGCTTGGTGATATGATATGTAGATCTCCTCCCATTGTAACCGACTATGTGTAACCCTAGCCCTCTCCGGTGTCTAAATAAACCGGAGGGTTTTAGTCCGTAGGACGAACAACAATCATACCATAGGCTAGCTTCTAGGGTTTAGCCTCTCTGATCTCGTGGTAGATCTACTCTTGTACTACCCATATCATCAATATTAATCTAGCAAGAGTAGGGTTTTACCTCCATCGAGAGGGCCCGAACCTGGGTAAAAACATTGTGTCCCTTGTCTCCTGTTACCATCCGCCTAGACGCACAGTTCGGGACCCCCTACCCGAGATCCGTCGGTTTGGACACCGACACCCATGCTATTATATTATTTGTTTTGGATGTTTTGTCTGCATTATTATGCTATTTTATATTATTTTTGGGACTAACCTATTAACCTAGAGCCCGGTGCTAGTTCCTATTTTTCCCTATTTTTGAGTTTCACAGAAAAGTAATACTAAACGGAGTCCAAACGGAATAAAACTTTCGCGATGTTTTTTCTTGGACTAGAAGACAACCATGAGACTTGGAGATGAAGTCGTAAGAGCCACGAGGTGGCCACAAGGACGGAGGGCGTGCCCCCCACCCTTGTGGGCCCCTCATGCACCTCCTAACCTAATTTATTTGCCTATATATTCCCATATATCCCCAAATAAACAGAGGCATCCACGAAAATACTTTTCCGCTGCCGCAACCTTATGTACCCTTGAGATCCCATCTAGGGACCTTTTCTGGAGTCCGACCGGAGGTGGATTCGATCATGGAGGGCTTCTACATCAACACCATTGCCCTTTCTATGAAGCGTGAGTAGTTTACCACCGACCTACGGGTCCATAGCTAGTATCTAGATGGATCTTCTCTCTCTTGATTTTCAATACCATGTTCTCCTCGATGTTCTTGAAGATCTATCCGATGTAATACTTTTTTGTGGTGTGTTTGCCGAGATCCGATGAATTGTGGAATTATGATCAACTTATTTATGAATATTATTTCAATCTTCTCTGAATTTTTATATGCATGATTTTATATCTTTGTAATTTTCTTCGAACTATCGGTTTGGTTTGGCCACATAGATTGATTTTTCTTGCAATGGGAGAAGTGCTTAGCTTTGGGTTCAATCTTGCGGTGTCCTTTCCGAGTGACAGTAGGGGCAGCAAGGCACGTATTGTATTATTGCCATCAAGGATAAAAAGATGGGGGTTTCATCATATTGCTTGAGTTAATTCATCTACATCATGTCATCTTACTTAATGCATTACTCCGTTCTTTATGAACTTAATACTCTAGATGCATGCTGGATAGCGGTTGATGTGTGGAGTAATAGTAGTAGATGCAGAATCGTTTCGGTCTACTTGACACGGACCTCATGCCTATATTCATGATCATTGCCATAGATATCATCATAACTTTGCACTTTTCTATCAATTGCTCGGCAGTAATTTGTTCACCCACCGTATTATTCTCTATCTTGAGAGAAGCCTCTAGTGAAACCTATGGCCCCCGGGTCTCTTTTCCATCATATAAGTTTCCGATCTACAATTTTGGTTTCGGATCTACTATTCTTGCAGTCTTTTAATTTCCGTTCTATAAACCAAAATACCAAACATATTTACTTTATTGTTTATCTATCTCTATCAGATCTCACTTTTGCAAGTAACTGTGAAGGGATTGACAACCCCTTTATCGTGTTGGGTGCAAGTTTGTTTGATTGTTTGTGCAGGTATTCGGTGATTTGTGCATTTTCTCCTACTGGATTGATACCTTAGTTCTCAAACTGAGGGAAATACTTATCTCTACTTTGCTGCATCACCATTTCCTCTTCAAGGGAAAAACCAATGCAAGCTCAAGAAGTAGAAGGAAGAATTTCTGGCACCATTGCCAGGGAGATCTACGCCAAGTCAAGACATACCAAGTACCCATCATAAACTCTCATCTCTTGCATTACATTATTTGCCATTCGCCTGTCATTTTCCTCTCCCCCACTTCTAAAATGATTTTTGAAAATATTTGCCTTTTCTTCGCCCCTCTTTCGTTCGTCTTCTTCGTTTGCTTTCGTTTTGCTCGTTTGATGGATTGGTTTGTTGCCACCATGTCTGAATCTGGGGAGGTTATCATTGAAAATCTTGAAAAAAACTTGGATCTTGTTCTTTGGATCATGAACTGAAAATCCTCCTAATTACAAAGCAAAAACTTTTCGAGTGGGTGATGGTAATATTATTGGAAAAAGCGTTGTTCATGAATTCTTTGATTGTACAGGATTTATGCCGATTAATAAAAGATCTATTCTTTCTCGATAAAAAATTTTATGTGGATGCCATCATTATTCTTGTTGAGAAACTAGAAAGAAAATTTGTGCATGTTCATCCTGCTTTGCAAAAAGTGTTTTACGAACTTCCCAATATTAACCATCCTATAGCTAAAAAGATTTCCACTATCATTCTTATGCGTGAATTTGATTTTATAATACAAGAAGCTAGGGATACTTTTTCTTTCTATAAAAAAGATATTAAACACCCTCAAATTGAAGATATCCTCCACGACAAAGAAACTATGCATAATTTGGAATCAAGGGATTATCAATCTTATAGTGAAAACCTTAGGAGTAGAGTTCCCTATTCAGAAATCTCTCAATCTTTGTATCTTGAGGCTTTTGAGGAATTTGATTGGATTACAAGGGGTATTCATGTGGGATTCAATAGGGATTGGTTGAATAAGATGATGAAGGAACCCACTAGAAACGAGATTCGTGTTCTTTATGATGATATTTATGGTGATGATCCCGGTTTCATGTTTATGAATGTCAAAATAACTAATCAAGGTCCTTTTCATGATTTGAGTTCATCTACTAGAAGGGAAATAAGTGAAATAACAGATTTGTTTAGACGAGTTTTGGAGGATTTGATGGGAAAATAATTGCATACCAAAGATGATTATACCTAGATCTATTCGTGTTTTATGCCTAGCTAAGGGCGTTAAACAATAGCGCTTGTTGGGAGCCAACCCAATTTTATTTTTGTTTTTTCTTTTTGTTCCTGTTTCGGTTTGAATAATTCATCTAGCCTCGGGTTAGATGTGGTTTTGTGTTTTAGTTAGTGTTTGTGCCAAGTAAGACCTTTGGGATAGCTTACGGTGATAGTTGTTTTGATCCTACTGAAAAACAGAAACTTTTGCGTGCAGTAAATAATTTCCTGGATTTTATTGAAGCATGCTTTTGATCTGATTCTTTTTGATCTGGATTTGTACACAAATTGCCCAGGTCTTCCTAATTTTTCAGAATTTTTGGAGTTACATAAGTATTCGAGAGTTTCAGATTGCAGATTGTTCTGTTTTTGACAGATTCTGTTTTCAATGTGTTGTTTGCTTATTTTGATGAATCTATGGGTATTATCCGGGGTATGAACCATGGAAAAGTTGGAAGACAGTAGATATTACACCAATATAAATAAAGAATGAGTTTTCAATAGTACCATAAAGTGGTGACTTATTTTCTTATACTAACAGAGCTTATGAGATTTTCTATTAAGTTTTGTGTTGTGAAGTTTTCAAGTTTTGGGGAAGGATTTGATGGACTACGGAATAAGGAGTGGCAAGAGCCTAATCTTGGGGATGTCCATGGAACCCCAAGGTAATATTCAAGGACAACCAATAGCCTAAGCTTGGGATGCCCCGGAAGGCATCCCCTCTTTCGTCTTAGTCTATCGGTAACTTTACTTGAGGCTATATTTTTATTCACCACATGATATTTGTTTTGCTTGGAGAGTCTTGTATGATTTGAGTCTTTGCTTTTTAGTTTGCCACAATCATCCTTTCTGTAAATACCTTTTTAGAGGGACACGCATGAATCATGATTTATTAGAATGCTCTATGTGCTTCACTTATATCTTTTGAGCTAGGCAATATCGCTCTAGTGCTTCACTTATATCTTTTTAGAGCACGGGGGTGGTTTTATTTTATAGAAATTGATGAAGTATCATGCTTCACTAATATTATTTTGAGAGTCTCTAAACAGCATGGTAATTTTCTTTGGTTATAAATTTAGTCCTAATATGATAGGCATCCAAGATTGGATATAATAAAAAACTTCCATATAAAGTGCATTGAATACTATGAGAAGTTTGATTCTTTATGATTGTTTTGAGATGTGAAGATGGTGATATTAGAGTCATGCTAGTGAGTAGTTGTGAATTTGAGAGATACTTGTGTTAAAGTTTGTGATACCCGTAGCATGCACGTATGGTGAACCGTTATGTGATGAGGTTGGAGCATGATTTATTTTTTGATTGTCTTCCTTATGAGTGGCGGTCGGGGACGAGCGATGGTCTTTTCCAACCAATCTATCCCCCTAGGAGCATGTGCATAGTACTTCGTTTCGATAACTAATAAATTTTCGCAATAAGTATGTGAGTTTTTTATGACTAATGTTGAGTCCATGGATTATGCGCACTCCCACCCTTCCACCATTGCTAGCCTCTCTTGTGCTGCGCAACTCTCGCCAGTACCATATACCTTCCTCAAAACAGCCACCATACCTACCTATTATGTAATTTCCATAGCCATTCCGAGATATATTGCCATGCAACTTTCCACTGTTCCGTTTATTATGACACGCTTCATCATTGTCATATTGCTTTGCATGATCATGTAGTTGACATTGTATTTGTGGCAAAGCCACCTTCATAATTCTTTCATGCATGTCACTCTTGATTCATTGCACATCCCAGTACACCGCAAGGGGCATTCATATAGAGTCATATTTTGTTCTAAGTATCGAGTTGCAATTCTTGAGTTGTAAGTAAATAAAAGTGTGATGATCTTCACCATTAGAACATTGTCCCGGTGAGGAAAGGATGATGTAGACTATGATTCCCCCACAACTCAGGATGAGACTCCCGACAAAAAAAAGAAAAAAAATAGGCCAACAAAAATGAAAAGGGCCCAATAAAAAATGAGAGAAAAGATAGAAGGGGCAATGTTACTATCCTTTTTCCACACTTGTGCTTCAAAGTAGCACCATGATCTTCATGATAGAGAGTCTCCTATGATATCACTTTCATATACTAGTGGGAATTTTTCATTATAGAACTTGGCTTGTATATTCCAATGATGGGCTTCCTCAAATTGCCTAGGTCGTCGTGAGAAAGCGAGTTGGATGGACACCCACTTAGTTTATTTTTGAGCTTTCATAATCTTATAGCTCTAGTGCATCTGTTGCATGGCAATCCCTACTCACTCACATTCATATCTATTGATGGGCATCTCCATAGCCCGTTGATATGCCTAGTTGATGTGAGACTATCTTCCTCTTTTTTGGTTTCTCCACAACCACCATATTTTATTCCACCTATAGTGTTATATCCATGGCTCACACTCATGTATTGCATGAAAGTTGAAAAAGTTTGAGAGCATCAAAAGTATGAAACAATTGGTTCGCTTGTCATCGAGGTTGTGCATGATTTAAATATTTTGTGTGATGAAGATGGAGCATAGCCAGACTATATGATTTTGTAGGGATAGCTTTCTTTGGCCATGTTATTTTGAGAAGACATAATTGCTTTATTAGTATGCTTGAAGTATTATCATTTTTATGCCAATATTAATGTTTTGTTTTGAATCTTATAGATCTGAACATTCCTGTTACAATAAACAAAAATACATGGATAAACATGTTAGGTAGCATTCCACATCAAACGTTCTGTTTTTATCATTTACCTACTCGAGGACGAGCAGGAATTAAGCTTGTGGATGCTTGATATGTCTCCAACGTATCTATAATTTTTGATTGTTCCATGCTATTATATTATCTTTTTGGATGTTTTATATGCATTTTTATGCTATTTTAAATTATTTTTGGGACTAACCTATTAACCTAGAGCCCAGTGCCAGTTCCTGTTTTCCCCCTATTTTTGAGTTTCGCAGAAAAGGAATACCAAACGAAGTCCAAACAGAATAAAACTTTCGCGATGATTTTTCTTGGACTAGAAGACAACCAGGAGACTTGGAGATGAAGTCAGAAGAGCCATGAGGCAGCCACAAGGACAGAGGGCGCGCCCAGGAGGGTAGGGTGTGCCCCCCACCCTTGTGGGTCCCTCATGCACCTCCTGGCCTAATTTCTTTTCCTATATATTCCCATATATCCCCAAACCAATAGAGGCATCCACGAAAATACTTTTCCACCGCCACAACCTTCTGTACCCATGAGATCCCATCTAGGGACCTTTTCTAGCATCCTGCCGGAGGGGGATTCGATCACGGAGGTCTTCTACATCAACACCATTGACCTTCCGATGAAGCGTGAGTAGTTTACCACCGACCTACTGGTCCATAGCTAGTATCTAGATGGATCTTCTCTCTCTTGATTCTCAATACCATGTTCTCCTCGATGTTCTTGGAGATCTATTCGATGTAATACTTTTTTGCGGTGTGTTTGACAGGATCCAATGAATTCTGGATTGATGATCGGCTTATCTATGAATATTATTTGAATCTTCTCTGAATTCTTATATGCATGATTTGATATCTTCGTAATTCTCTTCGAACTGTCGGTTTGGTTTGGCCAACTAGATTGGTTTTTCTTGCAATGGGAGAAATGCTTAGCTTTGGGTTCAATCTTGTGGTGTCCTTTCCCGGTGACAGTAGGGGCAGCAAGGCACGTATGGTATTGTTGCCATCAAGGAAAAAAAGATGGGGTTTTCATCATATTGCTTGAGTTGATTCCTCTACATCATGTCATCTTACTTAATGCATTACTTCGTTCTTTATGAATTGAATACTCTAGATGCGTGCTGGATAGCGGTCGATGTCTGGAGTAATAGTAGTAGATGCCAAATTGTTTCGGTCTACTTGACACGGACATGATGCATATATTCATGATCATTGCCTTAGATATCGTCATAACTTTGCGCTTTTCTACCAATTGCTCGGCAATAATTTGTTCACCCACCATATTATTTTCTATCTTGAGAGAAGCCTCTAGTGAAACCTATGGCCCCCGGGTCTCTTTTCCATTATATAATAAGTTTCCGATCTACAATTTTAGTTTCTGATCTACTATTCTTGCAATCTTTTACTTTCCGTTCTATAAATCAAAAATACCAAAAATATTTACTTTATCGTTTATCTATCTCTATCAGATCTCACTTTTGCAAGTAGCCATGAAGGGATTGACAACCCCTTTATCGTGTTTGGTGCAAGTTTGTTTGATTGGTTGTGCAGGTATTCGGTGATTTGTGTGTTGTCTCCTACTGGATTGATACCTTGGTTCTCAAACTGTGGGAAATACTTATCTCCTCTTTTCTTCATCACCCTTCCCTTTTCAAGGAAAAACCAACACAAGCTCAAGAAGTAGCATGTGTTTCCCCTCTTGGCCCATAAGGCCCATATCTTTTGCCGGGGTTGCCCGGAACCCCTTCGGGTGATCCGATATGTACCTGGTACCTCCCGCTACACTTCCGGTGTCCGAATACCACCATCCTATCTATCAATCTTTACCTCTGGAGCATTTCGAGACTACTCGTCATGTCCGTGATCTCATCTGGGACTTCGAACAACATTCGGTCACCAAATCACATAACTCATATAATACTATATCGTCATCGAATGTTAAGCGTGCGGACCCTACGGGTTCAAGAACTATGTAGACATGATCGAGGCACCTCTCTGGTCAATAACAAATAGCGGAATCTGGATGCTCAAATTGGCTCCCACACATTCTGCGAAGATCTTTATCGGTCGAACTGTTATGAGAACATACGTTATTCCCTTTGTCCATCGGTATGTTACTTGCCCGAGATTCGATCGTTGGTATCTTCATACCTAGTTCAATCTTGTTTCCTGCAAGTCTCTTTACTTGTTCCATAATACATCACCTCGTGACTAACTCCTTAGCCGTTTGCTTGCAAGCTTGTGATGTGTATTACCGAGAGGGCCCAGAGATACCTCTCTGATACTTGGAGTGACAAATCCTAATCTTGATCCATGCCAACTCAACAAACACCTTCAGAGATACCTATAGAGCATCTATATAATCACCTAGTTACGTTGTGACGTTTGATAGCACACAAGGTATTCCGCTAGTATTCGGGAGTTGCATAATCTCATAGTCTAAGGAATATGTATTTGACATCAAGAAAGCAATAGCAATAAACTGAACGATCATTATGCTTAGCTAATGGATGGGTCTTGTCCATCACATCATTCTCCTAATGATGTGATCCCGTTCATCAAAACATGTCTACGGTGAGGAAACTTAAAAATCTTTGATTAACGAGCTAGTCTAGTAGAGGCTTACTATAGGGAAACAATGTTTTGTCTATGTATCCACACATGTATCAAGTTTTCGGTTAATACAATTCTAGCATGAATAATAAACATTTACCATGAAATAAGGAAATATAATATAACAACTTTATTATTGCCTCTAGGGCATATTTCCTTCAGTCTTCCATTTGCACTAGAGTCAATAATCTAGTTCACATCGCCATGTGATTTAGCACCAATAGTTCACATCGTCATGTGATTAACACCCATAGTTCACATCGCCATGTGATCAACACCCAAAGGGTTTACTAGAGTCAATAATCTAGTTCACATCGTCATGTGATTAACACCCAAAGAGTACTAAGGTGTGATCATTTTTTGCTTGTGAGAGAAATTTAGTCAACGGTGTCGGTGTTAAAACCGGCAGATCTCTGGTAGGGGGGCCCAAGCTGTGCGTCTAAGGATCAATGGTAACAAGGGACAATGGGACATGATGTTTACCCAGGCCCGGGCCCTCTTAAAGGAGGTAAAACCCTACGTCCTGCTTGATTGTATTCGATGAGTATAGGGATTACACGAGTTGATCTACGTTGAGATCGTAATGGCTAAACCCTAGTTGTCTAGTCTATGAATATTCTAATAGCCTCTATGGACTAAACCCTCCGGTTTATATAGACACCGGAAGGGCCTAGGGTTGTATAGAGTTGGTTTACAAGGGAAGGAAATAGCTCATCAGGACACCAATCTTGTCATCCACGCATATAGGAATCCTACCTGGTGTCGGTGTCAAAACTGGCGGATCTCGGGTAGGGGGTCCCGAACTATTCGTCTAAGGCTAATGGTAATAGGAGGCGGAGGACACGATGTTTACCCAGGTCCGGTCCCTCTCGATGGAGGTAATACCCTACTTCCTGCTTGATTGATCTTGATGATATGAGTATTACAAGAGTTGATCTACCACGAGATTGTAGAGGCTAAACCCTAGAAGCTAGCCTATGATTATGATTGTTCTTGTCCTACGGATTAAACCCTCCGGTTTATATAGACACCGGAGGGGCCTAGGGTTACACAGAGTCGGTTATAGAGAAGTAGATCTATACATTCGGATTGCCAAGATTGCCTTCCACGCCAAGGAGAGTCCCACCCGGACACGGGACGAAGTCTTCAATCTTGTATCTTCATAGTCCAACAGTCCAGCCAAAGTATATAGTCCGGCTGTCCGAGGACCCACTAATCCAGGACTCCCTCAGTAGCCCCTGAACCAGGCTTCAATGAGGATGCGTCTGGCACGCAGATTGTCTTCGGCATTGCAAGGCGGGTTCCTTCTCCGAATACTCCATATAAATTTTGAACACAAGGATCGTGTCCGGCTCTGCAAAAAAAAATTCCACATACCATCGTAGAGAGCACAATACACCACAAATCTAATCTGCTGACATCTTTTCCTAGCATGATATCACGCCATGGCCCAGTCATTATTTGAACTGTTTTCCAACCTTCTACTGCACATATCGCGAGGCGGTTTTATTGGCACGTCTTGTCGAAGCAGAGTTCGTGTCCCCTTATCACGGGATTCTCATCCATACGGGTGTGGATAACCCAACCGCGCCATCAACGTGACGCTTGGGGAATAAGTGAGTTTACTAGGCAAGTGGGGAGGCGCACAGTTTCTACTGCCTTTATAAAGAGATAAGGATCCCTCCTTTTCACCCATGCCTTCTTCTTCCCTGTTCATCCATTCTCGCACGCTCGAGCCCTTCTTCTTCACCTTCTCTGTAAAGCCATTCCAAACATGTCCGGAGTGGGAGGCAAGTGGATGGCCTCCTCCATAACGGAGGAGGACATTATGAAGCTCCGGGAAGCTGGATACCTGGCCGCAGACATTGCGCACCGGCTCCCGGACGCAGGGCAGATGTCCCTACTCCGGAACCCCACGAGAGGGTGGTATTCCTTGCTCACTTCGTCCGTGGACTGGGATTCCCCCTCCACCCATTTGTCTGCGGGATCATGTTTTACTACGGGATGGACTTCCATGATCTAGCCCCAAATTTCATCCTCAACATCTCGGCGTTTATCGTCGTGTGCGAGGCCTTCCTCCACATCAAGCCCCACTTCGGCCTGTGGCTGAAGACCTTCAACGTAAAACCGAAGATAGTGGTCGGCCAGCAGGCGGAGTGCGGAGGCGCCATGGTGGACAAGATGCCCAACGTCATATGGCTCGAAGGCTCCTATGTGGAGACCGTGAAGGGGTGGCAATCGGGGTGGTTCTATATCACCGAGCCGCGCGACGCCAACTGGGCGGCGGCCCCCCGAGTTCTGATCTGGCATCCCCATGCGGCTCACCTCCTGGAAAAAGAAGGGCTTAGCCTGGGGTGCACCGGCAGAGCTGACCAGACTCCAGAACTATGTCAGAAATATGATAAGCAAGAAAATCAAGCTTGTCAACGTGTTCTAAGTCATGCTCTTCCGCCAGATCCTGCCGTGTCAAAGACGGGCTATGTGGGAGTTCGATTTGGCCGAGCACCAAACGCTGCGAGAACTCTTTAACACGATGCACAAAGATGTCTGGAAGGTGTTGTTCAAGGCCGCCGAAGTACCTCCTCCCACTACCGAGGATCGCGGACTCAGCTCAAAGTGCCCCGCTAATCCGGTAAGCTTTCTATATTTCACAAAATGCGCCTTTCCCTAGCATATTCGTGGGAGGGATCTAAGCCTCCATGCCAATTTAATAGGACTGGGTAGCGACAGCAGAGTGGATCGACTGTCAGGCTTCTCTACCTGAAGATCAAGCAACGACTCTCTTGATGGAGATGCTGCTTCCGGTGCCTTACAAGGTACCAGAGAAGAAGGCCAAAAAGAAGGCCACGGGGACTAGGAAAGGTCTCCGGCGCAAGGTCGTGTTGGACTCATCGTCCGATGATACCAAGGCGCACTCCTCCAATGAAAACAAGGAGGAAGAGGAAAACCCTCCCCCCAAACCGAGGGGGAGAAGAAAAGGAAGGCCGCCCTGTCTGGGGAGGCCGAAGGGTCCAAGAAGGGAAGGACCCTCCCTCTGAACCACTCCACCACGGCCGCCTATAGCGACGAGGAGTGGTTGCCCAGGGACAAGCCCTGGGCGAAGTCGTAAGTATTCGGACACCATAATTTTTTCGGCATGTTTGGCTTTATTGCTCCTTATCATGTCAAATGTGATTGTGCAGTCCGCCTGAGGGAGTCCTGGATTAGGGGGTGTCCGGATGGCCGGACTATGACCTTTGGCCGGACTCCCGAACTATGAAGATACAAGATTGAAGACTTCGTCCCGTGTCCGGATAAGACTTTCCTTGGCATGGAAGGCAAGCTTGGCGATATGATATGAAGATCTCCTCCCATTGTAACTGACTATGTGTAACCCTAGCCCTCTCCGGTGTCTATATAAACCGGAGAGTTTTAGTCCGTAGGACGAACAACAATCATAACATAGGCTAGCTTCTAGGGTTTAGCCTCTCTGATCTCGTGGTAGATCTACTCTTGTACTACCCATATCATCAATATTAATCAAAAAGGAGTAGGGTTTTACCTTCATCGAGAGGGCCCGAACCTGGGTAAAAACATCGTGTCCCTTGTCTCCTGTTACCATCCGCCTAGACGCAAAGTTCGGGACCCCCTACCCGAGATCCGCCGGTTTTGACACCGACATTGGTGCTTTCATTGAGAGTTCCTCTGTGTCGTCACCCTTAGGCGTGATGGCTTCTTCGATCGTCAACCACGACGCGGTCCAGGGTGAGACTTTTCTCCCCGGACAGATCGTCTTATTCGGCGGCTTCGCACCGCGGGCCAATTCGCTTGGCCATCTGGAGCAGATCGAAAGCTACGCCCCTGGCCATCAGGTCAGGTTTGGAAGCCTAAACTACACGGCCAACATCCGCGGGGACTTGATCTTCGACGGATTCGAGCCACAGCCAAGCGCGCCGCACTGTCACGTTGGGCATGATCTAGCTCTGCCGCCGGACAGCGCCCCGAGCGCCGCCCAGGTGTCCGCTCCGACCATTAGCTCGGAGCCGACTGCGCCAGTCGGGGACGGTCGGTTGGACGCCGCCCCAGGAGCCGCAATCTCTACGGCGATAGAGCCGAATACCAGCCTAGTCCTTTGCAAGGCCCGTGACTCCAAGGTGCCGGACTCCGTTCCGGACTCCGAATCTTCCGCACCCCTTCCAATTGAACCCGATTGGGCTCCGATCATGGAGTTCACCGCCGCGGACGTCTTTCCGCACTCGCCCTTCGGCGATATCCTGAATTCATTAAAGTCTCTCTCTTTGTCAGGAGAGCCCTGGCCGGACTATGGTCAGCATGGTTGGGATGCAGACGACAAAGAAATTCGAAACCCACCAACCACCCACTTTGTAGCCACTGTCGACGATCTAACCGACATGCTCGACTTCGACTCCAAAGACATCGACGGTATGGACGCCGATGAAGGAGACGACCAAGAACCAGCACCTATAGGGCACTGGAAGGCCACCTCGTCATATGACATATACATGGTGGACACCCCCAAAGCACGGGACGGTGATGAAAAAACAGAGGATGACCCCTCCAAGAAGCAACCCAAGCGCCAACGTCAGCGGCGCCGCTCTAAATCCGACCAAAGGAAGAACGGCGAATCCGGCACCGGAGACATCAACACCCCGGACAGTGCCGAAGACAACCCCCTCCAGCAGGATTCATCGCAGGAGGACGCAGGAGCCAGCCCTCACGAGAGAGAGGCAGACAGAGAGGTCGAGGACGACAATTATATGCCTCCCTCCGAAGACGAGGCAAGCCTCGACGATGACGAATTTGCCGTGCCAGAGGATCCCTTCGAACAAGAGCGTTTCAAACACAGGCTTATGGCCACGGCGAGTAGCCTCAAGAAAAAACAGCAGCAGCTTAGAGCTTACCAAGACTTGCTAGCCGATAGATGGAATGAAGTCCTGGCGGCCGAAGAATATAAACTCGAACACCCCTCCAAGAGTTACCCAAAGCGCGGGCTGCTACCCCAACTAGAGGAGGAAGCAACTAAACCTACATCACCAGCGTACGATGCACCCAATCAGCCACCCCGTGGCCGCGACAGAGAGGCCCTTCGGCCCTCAATCCAAGCCGCACCCCGGTGCCACTAGAAGAATACCAGAGCACGGGAAAACGCAACAAACCTGCGAGACATATTGGAGGATAAGACAAGGCAAACAACATCGATCTACGGATCGCGTGGGCGCCCCACATCACGTGACGATAACCGTCATGCCGGATATGATAAAAACGGCCAGGCCGAATACAACAGACAAAGCTCATTCGAGCTACGTCGCGATATAGCCCAGTACAGGGGCGCTGCACACCCACTATGCTTCACAGACGAAGTAATGGATCATCAAATCCCTGAGGGTTTTAAACCCGTAAACATCGAATCATACGATGGCACAACTGATCCCGCGGTATGGATCGAGGATTATCTCCTTCATATCCACATGTCCCGTGGTGATGATCTACACGCCATCAAATACCTCCCGCTCAAGCTTAAAGGACCAGCTCGGCATTGGCTTAACAGCCTGCCAGCAGAGTCAATTAGTTGCTGGGAGGACCTGGAATCCGCATTCCTTGACAACTTCCAGGGCACTTATGTGCGACCACCATACACCGATGACCTAAGCCACATAATCCAGCAGCCAGAGGAATCGGCCAGACAATTCTGGACACGGTTCCTAACCAAGAAAAATCAAATAGTTGACTGTCCGGACGCCGAGGCCCTTGCAGCCTTCAGGCACAATATCCGAGACGAATGGCTTTCCCGGCACCTAGGACAGGAAAAGCCGAAATCTATGGCAGCCCTCACGACACTCATGACCCGCTTTTGCGCGGGCGAAGACAGCTGGCTAGCTCGTAGCAATAACATAACCAAGAGCCCTGGCAATTTGGATACCAAGGACAACAATGGCAGGTCACGTCGTAACAAGCACAAGCGCCGCATTAACGGTGACAATACTGAGGATATGGCAGTTAATGCCGGATTCAAAGGCTCTAAACTCGGTCAGCAGAAGAAGCCATTCAAAAGAAACCCTCCGGGCCCATCCAATTTAGACCGGATACTCGATCGCTCATGCCAGATACACGGCACCCCCGAACAACCAGCTAACCACACCAACAGGGATTGTTGGGTGTTCAATCAGGCAGGCAAGTTAAGCACCGAAACCAGAGACAAGGGGTTGCGTAGCGATGACGAGGAGGAGCCCCGGCCGCCGAACAACAGAGGACAGAAGGGCTTCCCCCCGCAAGTGCGGACGGTGAACATGATATACGCAGCCCATATCCCCAAAAGGGAGCGGAAGCGTGCTCTCAAGGACGTCTATGTGTTGGAGCCAGTCGCCCCAAAGTTCAACCCATGGTCCTCCTGCCCGATCACTTTTGATCGAAGGGACCACCCCACTAGCATTCGTCACGGCGGATTCGCCGCATTGGTCCTAGACCCAATCATTGACGTATTTCACCTCACTAGAGTCCTAATGGATGGCGGCAGCAGCCTGAACCTACTTTATTAGGTTACAGTGCGAAAAATGGGTATAGATCCCTCAAGGATTAAACCCACAAAGACAACCTTTAAAGGCGTCATACCAGGTGTAGAAGCCAGCTGTACAGGCTCGGTTACACTCGAAGTGGTCTTCGGATCCCCGGATAATTTCCGAAGCGAAGAGTTAATCTTTGACATAGTCCCATTCCGCAATGGCTATCACGCCCTGCTCGGATGAACCGCATTTGCAAAATTCAATGTGGTGCCGCACTACGCACAACTCAAGCTCAAGATGCCAGGCCCTCGCGGAGTCATCACAGTGAATGGAAACACCGAACGCTCTCTCCGAACGGAGGAGCACACGGCGGCCCTGGCGGCGGAAGTACAGAGTAGACTCTTAAGGAAATTCTCCAATCCAGGTGTTAAACGTCCGGACAACGTCAAGCGAGCCCGAAGTAACCTACAACAAAGCCGGCTGGCACGTTCCGAGCAAGCATAGCAGTGCGGCCCCAACCCCAGCCCTCGCCAGATGGCGATATCGGTACCACGCGTACATAATTACACTCTGGAAATACCATGGGCATAAGGGGAGGGGCACAACCACGACACATCCAGAATGCGGCTCAACCGCACTTAGGGGCTCCCTATTCTGTCGTTTCTTTTTTATATATACTTTCAGGACCCAACTATTCGGAAGGCCTGTCCGGCAATACACTTGCCGAACACACGATGCAACAGCCAGGGAGAGAACAAGCCGCGTCAAATGTCCAGGTGGTCTCTATAATGAGCTAAATACCTGTTTTACTTAAAGTCCTGCAGCTTGCCCCTGGAGGGGGACATGTCAAATAATCCCATCTCTTGCTTATCGCACTATTTGTATCGTTCTGCTTTCATAGCAGCCCTTTTTTAATAAACAATACATAGCTCTTATCTATTATTGTATTCATCTATTTTTTATACAAATATGTTCAGTCATGACATTATGCAACCGTACACTTTGGTACGACCAATACACCAGGGGCTTAAGCACCCCATAACATGGTGTGAGAAGACCGAACACTCTCACGAGTGCGGCACCCCGAACTTATAGCACTATGTGCATCGGCTCCGAATCATGTCTTGGGCCAATAGTTGGTTTGCCCGGCTCCCATGTTTTGGTACCTTATGTTCCACAATGTTGGCTAAGGTAGTGTTGGGAGAACTACTGCGATTGTGCCCCAGTTGAGCTGGGTTAACACCTCAGTAGAGAAAGCTAAAACTGACCGTCATGATAGTGCGAGAGACCGATCGCTGTTCGCAAGGTTTTTTGAGTCCTTAAAGACTTATGATGCTTAGAGCGAGGAGCCGGACTTATCCGGCCTAGGCGTTGATAGCGCCCTGAACTCGGGCTTCCGAATACTAGGGGGTAAGTAACAGATAATTTACTTTTATATTCTTGCTTTGCATAAAGAATGCCTTACCCGCCGCGATCTTCTTCATCGCCTCGATCTCCTGGAGGGCCTTCTGGGCTTCGGCCTTAGCGGTTTTGGCACTCTCAAGAGCCAAGGCGAGCTCGGACTCTCGAGTCTTCGAGTCATGCTCCAAACTCTCGTGTTTTTCCACAAGAGCCTGGAGCTCTTGCCGCACCTCCACCACCCGCGCCTCCTGCTTCTCTCGCTCGGTGCGTTCCAAGGCCGCACTATTTTCGGCCTTGGACACCACTTCCTTCAGGGTCGCCACCTCGGTCGTGGCCCCTGCAACATTTACGTTGGTCCTGTCATTATTTGCAACCAAGTATTTCTATATACATTTACATGCGGTATTACATACCCTCCTTGTCCTCGAGCTGCTTCTTGGCACGGCCGAGCTCGTTCTCGGACCGCTCGAGGCTCTCCTTCAATGCATTGACCTCCGCAGTCAGTGCGGCAGAGGTCAGCAGCATAGCCTGCATTCCCATATTGACATATTTATGTTAGACTCCTGCGTATATCTTTTTAGATCCTCAGCTCGGCTTTTCTTTCCGAACACCAAACAGAGCATCAGGGGCTACTGTCTATGCGGTAACATTTTTATATGTTTTGAATACTTACCTCAAAGCCTATTAGAAGACTCGTACAACCTTCGGTCAGCCCGCTCTTGGCGGACTGAACCTTTTGAATCACCGCACTCATAACAGTGTGGTGCTCCTCGTCGATGGAGGCGCCATTAAGCGCCTCCAGCAAATCGTCCGGTGCCTCCGGTTGGACGGAGGCCGCTGACGTAGTTGGCGTGCCCTTCTTGCGAAGGTGCTGCCTACCGGTCTCTGGAATCGTTGATGGTTCCGGAGCAGTGTCCGGCCCAGGGCCAGACTTAGATCCCTCCAGGGCTTTACCCCCTTTGGGCCTGGAGTCCGTGAGGTCGCCTTGCGGCGCCTCCAGGACCACCTCCTCCTAGTTTAGTCCCTTTCGGGACTCCACCTCGGCGTCGTTCGTAGGAAGAGGGGAGGAGGCCGTCGGAAGTGAAGCGCTATTCACATCCGACGAATCCAAGGAGCCGCTCATCGAATCACCGAGCTGAGCCTTGGGCGGACTGCATGATCAAATTCGGCATCAGAAAACACCGAATAATAGAGGAGCGCCATAAGTTATTCGTATATCCGGATGCTTACGATTTTGACAGGGGCTTGACCCTGGATGGCCATTCCTCCCAGCCGTCTTCGGCATCGGAGGTGTAGTCTGGCAGGAGGGTTCTCCCCTTCTTGGACCCTCTGGCCTCCCCAGTTGGGGCGGCCTTCCTTTTCTTTCCTCCCCCCGCTGGAGGGGGAGAGGCTTCTTCTTTTTCCTCCTCCTCGTCTTTGGAGGCGGAGGGTGCTTCGGGGTCGTCGGGTGATGAATCCGACACCACCAGGCGTCGGGAACTCTTTCGAGTCCCCGTGGCCTTCTTCTTGGCCTTCTTCTCCGGCACCACGTGAGGTGCCGGAACCAGCAGCTTCATTAAGCGAGCGTCCGCTGGGTTTTCGGGCAAAGGAGCCGGACAGTTGATTTGTCCGGCCTTCTTCTGCCAGTCCTGTTAAAGGGATGGGGGTTTAGATCCCGCATAGAATCAAATCTATGGAAAACAAATACCCCGTAATGGGAAAATTAAGCTCACCGTGCTGGCTTGGTGCTTGGCGCAGAATCCGCGATCCTCGGTGACGGGAGGGGAGACCTCGGAGCTCTTGAATAGAACCTTCCAGGCATCCTCGTGCTTTGTGTCGAAGAGCCGGGATAGAGTCTGGTGCTGGGCTGGGTCGAACTCCCACAAGTTGAAAGCCCATCGTTGACATGGGAGAATCCGGCAGAAGAGCATGACCTGGACTACGGTGACAAGTTTAACCTTCCTGCCGATCAGGTCTTTGATGCAGGTTTGAAGTCCGGTCACTTCTGCCGAATTACCCTACAACAGGCCCGTCTCTTTCCAAGATGTGAGCCGTGTGGGGATGCTAGATCGGAATTCGGGGGCTGCTGCCCATTCAGGGTCACGCGGCTCGGTGATATAGAACCACCCCGATTACCACCCTTTGATGGTCTCTACGAAGGCGCCCTCGAGCCATGTAACATTGGCTATCTTGCCCACCATGGCGCCTCCGCACTCCGCTTGGCGGCCGCCCACGACCTTCGGCTTGACGCTGAAGATCTTCAGCCATAGGCCAAAGTGAGGCTGGATGTGGAGGAAGGCCTCGCACACGACGATGAACGCGGAGATGTTGAGGATGAAGTTCGGGGCCAGATCGTGGAAATCTAGGCCGTAGTAGAACATGATCCCCCGGACGAACGGGTGGAGAGGAATGCCTAGTCCGCGGAGGAAATGGGGGAGAAATACAACCCTCTCATGGGGCCTAGGGGTGGGGATGAGTTGCCCCTCATCTGGAAGCCGGTGCGCGATGTCTTCAGACAAGTATCCGGCCTTCCTCAACTTTTTTATTTGTCCCTCTGTGACGGAGGAGGCCGTCCATCTACCTCCCGCTCCGTACATGATTGGAGAAGGTTGAGGTGGGAAGTGCGGACTTGGGCGCTGGAGCTCGAGTGCGCAGGGATGGATAAGTAAAGGAGGAAGAAGGCGTAAATGGAAAGGGTAGATCCTTATCCCCTTATATGGGCGGTCGAAGCTACAAGCCCCCACCAGCCTAATAAAACTCGCTTCTCTCCCAAGCGCCGCGGTTAATGGCGCGGTTGGGTTACCCACGCCCGTATTGATGAGAATCCCGGAATAAGGGGACACGACCTCTGCTTTGACAAGACGTGCCAAGGAAACCGCCTCGCTAAACGCGCTGAGGTGGAATAGTAAAATGATTCGAATAAAGGCTTGGCCATGGCGTGATGTCACGCTGCGGAATACGTCAGCAGATTAGATTAGTACAGATATTATTCTCTCTACGGTGGTATGTAGAACTTATTTTGCAGAGCCGGACACTATCCTTGTGTTCAAGATCTTCTATGAAGTATTCGGAGGAGGAACCCGCCTTGCAATGCCGAAGAAAATTTGCGCGCCGGACTCATCGTCATTGAAGCCTGGTTCAGGGGCTACTGAGGGAGTCCTGGATTAGGGGGTGTCCAGATGGCCGGACTATGACCTTTGGCCGGACTCCCGGACTATGAAGATACAAGATTGAAGAGTTCATCCCGTGTCCGGATAAGACTTTCCTTGGCGTGGAAGGCAAGCTTGGCGATATGATATGAAGATCTCCTCCCATTGTAACCGACTCTGTGTAACCCTAGCCCTCTCCGGTGTCTATATAAACCGGAGAGTTTTAGTCCGTAGGACGAACAACAATCATACCATAGGCTAGCTTCTAGGGTTTAGCCTCTCTGATCTCGTGGTAGATCAACTCTTGTACTACCCATATCATCAATATTAATCAAGCAGGAGTAGGGTTTTACCTCCATCGAGAGGGCCCGAACCTGGGTAAAAACATCGTGTCCTTGTCTCCTGTTACCATCCGCCTAGACGCACTGTTCGGGACCCCCTACCCGAGATCCGCCGGTTTTGACACTGACACCGCCCAAAGCCCGCATCAATGTATCCTCCTCGGATGGGTCTTTGAGTCAATCGGAGATGAATAGCTATTCACTCCCGACGGCCACCACCCCTCGGCCCGCGGACGACACCGAGGCATTGTCCCAGAGGATACCGGAATAGGGGGTGATGGTTCTGTAGACGCCCCAAGGCGAAATTCCAAACGCCGGGCACATGGGGGGAAAGACCCCAGTGGATTCTGCTGATGGGGGCCGCAACAAGTCTGGCCCCCAGCCGGATACTGCACCGGAACCTCCAATGGTTCTGGATTCAGGTAAGCAGCCCCTCGCTAAGGAGGGAGAGCCGCCTGTGCTGATGACCTTTGTTCACCCGGAGGCATCGGACAATTTGCTGGAAGCGCTTCACGGCGCTTCCATTGACGAAGAGCACCGCACCATCATGAGTGCAGTGATTGAGAAGGTTCGGTCCGCCAAAAGCGGATTGTTCGAAGCCTGCACCAGCCTCCTAACAGGCTTTGAGGTAAGTAATCAAATTATTAGAAAATATAATAGCATAGACAGTAGCCCCTGATGCTCTGTTTGGTGTTCGGAAAGAAATGCCGAACAGAGGATCAAAAAGTATCCACAGGAGTCTAATAAGAACATGTCTATGTGAATAAGCAGGCGTCGCTGCTGGCCACTGCCGCCCGCACTGCAGAGGTCTCTGGACTGAAGCGGGACTTGGGGCGGGCCGAGGAAGAGCTCGGACTCGTGAAGAGGCAGCTCGAGGAGAACAAAGGTAAGTAATACCCCGTCCGTGTGTCATATAAAGGAAAAATCGTTGATGCTCATAGAAGTATCATGAATTTTAATAGGGGCCATAACCGAAGTGGTGGCCCTTAAGGAAGCGTTGTCCGAGGCTGAAAACAAGGCGGCCATGGAGCGCACCGAGCGTGAGAAATAGGGGGCTCGGGTTAATGAGCTCCAGCAAGAGCTCCAGGACTTCGTCAAAAAATTCGAGTCCTTGGAGCGTGACTCCAAGACGCAAGAGTCCGAGCTTGCGAAGGCCCTCCAAAGCATGTAAGATGCCAAGGCCGAAGCCCAAAAGGCCCTCCAAGAGATTCAGGTGGCCAAGAAGATTGCGGCAGGTAAGGCTTTCAATATGCAAAGCAAGCATGTGAAGGAGGTTTTCCTATTACTTACCCGAATTTGGAGCTCTCCAGGAGCATTCACAGATCTGCCGCGCAGCATATCTGATGCCGCGGAGTTCTACCGGGCTGAAGAAGGGAGCTCGACGGAAAAGTTGTTCTGGTCCCAATATATTGGGGCCGAACAGCCGATGTCCTTGAGTGACCAGCTGAAGCAACTGGTCGAACTGCACAAGGTGGCCGAACTGGGCATGAAGGACCTCATAGTCCGGATGTGCGTGCCGAGCCCCTGCCCACCAGCTACTTTGGCTTGGTGAAGCAGCTTGTGAATGCCTGCCGAGGCTTGAAGTCATAAAGCGGTCAGTATGTATTGAAGGTGCGCGTCGAGCCTTCGCATGCGCGAAAGTGCATTGGGCGAAGATGGACGCCGAGAAGCTGGTAACGGAGGCGCCACCGAAGGGCAAGGAGCACCGCAACCCCAAGAAGTATTACAATGGTGTCCTAAAGGGCGCCCACCTTGTGGCGGAGGAATGCTCTAAGGATGTAATTTTTGAATGAATGTACTCATTTAATCATGTAATATGAAAACAAGTTCATTTGCGCCATATAAGGCTTGTTGATTTAAAACATTACCTTCTGTGCGGCTTCTTATAAAACCTGAGAGTTTGCCAGTCGTCAGCTTCCGCCCCCATGCAACTAGTACCGGGGTGTTCGGGGAAAATCTAAACACTCTTTATCCAAATTTTTGGTCCAATAAGGAGGTGTTTAGTGCAACGAACAAGGCAATCAGACTATATAGCTTTATCACTCTCACTTAGCCATAGAACTCTATAATTTTAAATTTTGGCGTAGCCCCTGGTATTTGGAAGACCGAACTTGGGGCGCTATACACGCCTAAATCGGACAAGGTCAATTCCTCGCCCGAAGCAGAAAAAATCTTTAAGGATTTGAGACCTCTCAAACAGCGACCAGCTCTTGCCGCATCATGACAGTCAGTTTTCGGCTTTCTCTACTGAGGTGCTCGTCCGGAAGAACCGGGACACAATCGCAGTTGTTCTCCCAGCGCTACCTTAGCCGATATAGCGGAACGTAAGGTACCAAAACATGGGAGCCGGGCAAACCCAACTATTGACCCAAGACATGATTCGGAGCTGATGCATATAGTGCTATAAGTTCGGGGTGCCGCACTATCAAAAGTGTTCGAACTTTTTCTTGTCATGTTATGGGGTATACTAAAGCCCCTGGCAAACTAAACTTATCGAATATACGGGTACGATCTGTAATAAATAAGTAGTCAAGGAAAAAAGATAAAAAAATATAATAATAAGCCCACGCTGTATATTTTTTCATTGTTATTTAAATAATACGTCAAAGCATATGTATACAAGTAATGCGATAAGAAAAAATAGGACTATTTGACATGTCCTAACCAAGGGCAGGCTGTGTGTGGGTATGTAAAACAGGTATAACAATCGTTATCAGAGACCACCTGAGTATTCCCTTTTACGTCAAAGCATCTTGCCTCCTTGGTTTTTCCTTCCTGCGATGATTCCGATAATCAGACTATCTAGAAGGGCTTCCCGAAAGTAGGGTCCTCAAAGAAAGAAAATGATGAAGGTATACGGGTCCTGGGGTGGTTGAGCCGCACTGTGGACCGCGTCGTAGCCGTGCCTCCGCCTATGCCCATGGTATTTTGAGTGCGTAATTATGTACGCGCGGTGCAAATTTCGCCGCTTGACTGGGACTAGGACGGAGGCCGAATTGCTAGTCGAGCTCTGGAAGTGTCAGACGATCCTGTTGCAGAGTACTCCGGACTCGCTTGACGGTGTCCGGGGGCTTTATCATTGAGTTGGCAGTCTGCCTAAGAAGGCTGCTTTGTACTTCTGCTGTGAGGGCTGCAGTATGCTCCTCTGTACGGAGCGAGCGTTCTGTGTTTCCATTGACTGTTATAACCCCGCGAGGTCCTCGCATCTTGAGCTTGAGGTAGGCATAATGCGGCACCGCATTGAATTTAGCAAATGCGGTTCGTCCGAGTAGTGTGTGATAGCCACTGCAGAACGGGACAATATCGAAGATTAACTCCTCGCTTCGGAAATTGTCCGGGGATCCGAAGACCACTTCCAGTGTTATTGAGCCCGTACAACAGGCCTCTACACCTGGAATTACACCTTTGAAGGTGGTTTTGGTGGGTTTGATCCTTGAGAGATTGATGCCCATTTTGCGCATTGTATCCTGATAAAGCAGGTTCAGGCTACTGCCACCGTCCATAAGGACTCGCGTGAGATGGAATCCGTCAATGATGGGGTCGAGGACCAATGCGGCAAAACCGCCATGGCAGATACTGGTAGGATGGTCCCTGCGATCAAAAGTGATCGGACAAGACAACCATGGGTTGAACTTTGGGGCGACTGGCTCCATCACATAGACGTCCCTTAGTGCACGCTTCTGTTCCCTCTTGGGAATGTGGGTGGCGTATATCATGTTTACCGTTTTCACTTGGGGAGGAAATTTCTTCTGTCGTCCTGTGTTCGGCGGCCGGGGCTCCTCGTCATCATCGCTATGCAGCCCCTTTTCCTTATTTTCGGCATTCAACTTGCCGGCCTATTTGAACACCCAGCATTCTCGGTTGTTGTGGTTGGCTGGTTTGTCGGGGGTGTCGTGAATTTGACACGAGCGATCGAGTATGCGGTCCAGACTGGACGGGCCTGAATTGTTTCTTTTAAATGGCTTTTTCTGTTGACCGAACTTAGAGCCACTGAATCCGGCATTGACTGCCGTCTCTTCGGCGTTTTCGCCATTGCTACGACGCTTGTGTCTGTTGTGTCGGGGCTTGCCGTTGTTTTCTCTGGCATCTGAAGTGCCAGGATTTCTTGATTCGCTGTTGCTGTGAGCCAGCCAGTTGTCTTCGCCCGCACAAAAGTGGGTCATGAGTGTCGTGAGCGCTGCCATGGACTTCGGCTTCTCTTGGCCGATGTGTCGGGCAAGCCACTCGTCGCGGATATTGTGCTTAAAGGCCGCTAGGGCTTCGGCATCCGGACAGTCGACGATTTGGTTCTTTTTGGTTAGGAACCGAGTCCAGAATTTACTCGCTGACTCTCCGGGCTGTTGGGTTATATGACTTAAGTCATCCGCATCCGACGGTCACACATACGTGCCCTGGAAGTTGTCAAGGAATGCGTCTTCCAGGTTCTCCCAACTGCTAATGGAGTTTGCCGGCAGGCTGTTCAGCCAATGCCGAGCCGGTCCCTTGAGTTTTAGTGGGAGGTACTTGATGGCGTGTAGATCATTGCCGCGGGCCATGTGAATGTGGAGAAGGAAATCTTCAATCCATACCGCAGGGTCTATTGTACCATCATATGATTCGATGTTTATGGGTTTAATCCCTTATGGGAATTCATGATCCATTACTTCATTAGTGAAGCATAGGGGGTGTGCGGCGCTTCTATGCCGGGCTACATCACGACGCAATTCAAATGAGTATGGTCTGTTCTATTCGGCCCAGCCGGACTTATTTTTAGTATATCCGGCGTGACGGTCATCATCACGC